>NW_026970806.1:0-51000 GCF_963678635.1 Symsagittifera roscoffensis | reverse complement strand
GGGCATCATTGGCTTCCTGATCATTTTGTTTCTTCTGATGATCATAATCTTTGGAGCTCTGATTGCTTCAACCAACAGCAAAGTGAAAACCCTTGAAAACAAAAATGAAGAACAGAGAGTTAAAATTGTAGATTTGGAATCCAGAATTCAAAATAGCTCTAACGACGAGTTACTCATCAAGGTACAGTCATTGACTACACGTATTGAATCCCTTGAGGGAAATAACTTACATAACCGCACTCTGGCGCTTGAATCTGAAAACTTACCTTTACGCATGCTAGCACTTGAGTCTGAAAACTTACCTGTTCGCATGCTAGCGCTTGAGTCTGAAAACTTAACTGTTCGCATGCAAGCACTTGAGTCTGAAAGCATACCTGTTCGCATGCTTGCACTTGAGTCTGAAAACTTACCTGTTCGCATGCTAGCGCTTGAGTCTGAAAACCTTACTAACCGCGTAGAAGTCCTGGAAAACTATGTTGGAAATATTAATCCTGTAAATTTAACAGATTTAGAAACGCATGTTTCCCTAAATGATACCACGCTTGCTAACTTCCAACTGTTTAGAACAATTAATTTTCTTAATGATTCTTTCCAAAAGATGAGCGAATCTATTTCCAATTCTGTGTTGCAGATCAACTCTCTCAATGAGAGCATTCAGACATGGAACGAAACGGTTGATGCTTTGACAGACGACATGGATTATCTAGAAATTAGCGTTGACAATAACGAACTAAAATTGGCTCAGCTGAATTCAACCACCTTCAATCACTCGACGGAGATTTCGAATATGGAATCGTCAATTGACACAACCAAAAGCGATTTAAGGTTTTTGGCGTTGGATATTGGAGACATTGAGCTAGATATTGGTTTAATCAAAAATGATATTCAACGCATCAAAGGGGAAATTGGTATGCCAACTGAATAAGTAATTGCATCAAGATTCAAACTTCAAGCCAGATGGTTTAACTGGTGACAAAACTAGTTATTTCAATTTAGTAACTAAATTTTTGAAAACAAAAATACAGAGACAAAAGTATTATATTTGTTTTTACATTTTTTCTTGGTGAAAATGCAAAAAAATTATCGAAAATCCTCGAGGGTATCGGCAAGCCCATTACTGATTGCAAAATATATCAAAATGTTAATTTTGTAAATTTAATTTGCTCTTCAAGTTTCAATTGCCGTGTAAATGTTTATTTTTGGACAGAGAGGCATGAAAGTCTCAAGCAATGCACGTTTTTTCTTAGAAATTGTTTCGACTTGAAAAGTCATACCAGAGATCAAAAAACTTTAATATCCTTATGACAATTTAATCAAATAAGCTAAACAGCCAGATGGTTTTCCTGGCGATAATAGCCACTTACTTTAAATTACATTATCTGATTATTTGAAATCACTACTTAAAGGAAACCAAGTTTTTCACCGTATCTATGAACCTTTGAAAATAGTCATTGTTTCTAATTTTTTAATTTTTGTTCAAGTGATCCACGAATAAACATGCTTTAAAATAAATCATAATCACACGTATCAGAAAAGCATAATCTTAGAGATGACCCTATCAGTGTTCAGAGAAAGCTCAATTGAAAGGACTTATGAGTACCAGAAATTTTTGTAAACTAATTGAAAAAGATTTAAATATCTAATAGTCAAGCACTAACTGATGCTTTATTCATACTGCCACTTTATCTAGAATTCCAGTGATTTGCCCAAATTCATCAGATGCTATCAAAAAAATTGAGCAAGTTGACTGAACTAAGTCAGTCAAAATATTAAAAAAACGATTTTATGAAAGTGAAAGTTAAATCTTTTTCATTTCGGTGTGGAATGCTTAATGGCATGTCTCGATACTAAGAAACAATCTTAATAAGTAGTATCCATACAGCACACTACGCTGGAGGAGGGTTTGTCATCAATGAATGACCATTAGGAATAGATCATTTATGTCACCAAGTTTCATATGACAACCAATGTTCACAATGTTATAATCCTAATTGCCACCATGTATTATTTTACACAATAGTCCCCATGTTGTAATACTGATTGTCACCATGTATGTCAAAAATCCTGGCAATCGTCTTGGAATAATCTTTTTCTCGATTATTTTTCTTTTTGCTTCAAAGTTATAAAACACTTAGGGTAGAAACTCAAATACAAACGCGAAAAAATGGAATTAAAGTTTCTGATGTTCTGTGAAACTTTCTGAGAAACAGTTTGCCATGAAAAGATCATATATTATCTGTCATTATTAAATGTCATTAAATAGTTTTGGCAAAAATGAGGATGAATAAAAAGAAAGTATTAAAGTTTTTGATGTGCTACGAAGCTTGGCATGTATCACATTGCCATTAAAAAATGAGAGATATGTCGTCAAACAAGAATGCTGCAAATTGGTATTTTAATTTGTATTTCAGTTTCAGAACTGAGAAAAAGACTAATCTGAAATTGCATAAAAGACAATAACAATACTTGTGAAGGAGATGAAAACAGTCAAACTTTTGAGTTTTTATAAGGACGTACACGAACATCTGTTGTTAAAAAATCTGTTCGCAAAAAACGCCCAAGAATTTGATTTCTTTGTAGTAACATGTCTGAAAATTTTGAACACATGCGGGAGTTCCAGTCTTTTTGAAAATGTTTAATCCATTCAATTTTACTGATCCATATTCTGTAATCGACTGAGCGAATTTTTGCAGCAACGGGAAACACGACGGCTGTTTTTGTTTAAATAGAATTTTTTTTAAAGCTTACGTTTATTTTGTAATTGTGTTATTGTTGGAACATGCCATGTTAATTTTAACGAGCCCCATTGTTTAGTTTTGTCTTATTTGAGTAATGAGTCTCTTCCCGCAAAAAAAAACTGTCATATCAAAAATGCGTTGGAATAAGCATTTCTGGCCTCAAATTTTGCAGTGAGCGCATTTCCTTAATTTATCATAGCTGCATATCTATGATATAAATTGAAATTAATCATTTGGCCAAATTATTCATGTGTTAATTTCTGTACTAAACAGTTGGTTCATATTGGTCTTCTAAAAGATCTGATTATTGCTTAAGAAACAATTCTCTTTTTCAAGTTGGAATCTGAATGTGAGCTTGCCAAGGATATGCACAGCTTCAGAGTTCTGTGCCGATCCACCGACCGAACACGTTGAGATCAATCTCGCTCTATTCATGATTTGACAATCGAAAACCTGATAATGGTTGTGTCTATGCATTTTTCGAGCAAGGTAAAGTTTCGCTATTACTGGAATCTGCCAAACATCCAGAGCTTACTTCTTATACATGAATTATCTGTCAGATTTCAAATGTTTACTGTATTTTAAACAACTAAGATTTTTTGAAAACAACTTCCGGTAGTAATATTGTCTTTTCAAGTATTCAGCTACCAGTTGATAAATGATTTACAAATATTCGAGATGAGCAGGCAGAGACTTAGGACGGAAAAGTTTGGTTGTTGAAGCTTGACAGAGAGCTTGGTGTTTTCATTTTTTTTCTAGCGAGCAGCAAATCAAAGCGCATTTGAAGCCTAGCTGTTTTTCAAAGCGCATATGAAGCTCTGGAGTTTCTGGAGAATTGAAAAATTCATCGGTTCAGTGTCTGCTTTAAAAAAAAACGAAAAGAAAAAATCGACGCATGTTACAATTACAAATAATATTAAGAACAGTTCAAAAATTGGTCTGCAAATGAAGGTTACAGAAACTAACTGGGACTTTAGACTATGATTTAAGTTGAGATGCAACAGTTCTGTAATTTCTAACCTAGACATCCAAAAAACTTTTTTCATGACTAACATGGGTCTTGCAAAGACCGCAAAACCAACTACAACAACTCAGAGCCGAGTTTCAAACAACTTGGCTTTTAGGCTCCATTATAAACATATTTCCATTCAATCAGAGTCCGCAGATGTTAATTTCAATTCTCCAAACAAATTTTGTCAAATTGATAGAATACTGAACCGGTCTCTTCAAAAACTCATCGCCATAGGTTTTGTGGCAGTTTCCGCTAAGAATTGGATGAATTATTTCAAGGAATATTGACAAGACAACTAATTTTACGATTTTTTTCTCAGTTTTTTTTTTATTTTTTGTGAGACACTTTTGCTGCCTCAATTTCCACCTCACTTTTGCATTTTTTAAGCTAGGTAGAACTTTCAAAACGCATGTAAAGGTAGTAGCATGTAGCTGAAATTACGAGAGGGCAGTCGATTTTGTTTAAGTTTTTGGGATATCGTTGAAACGTTAGAAATGAAGAAAACTTGTCAAGGAGATTTTGTAGGCGAATCCAATTAGGTTTTCAAGCTGATGTTTTTCGACAAAAACATGGTTAAACCTAAGCGCAATGATTTGCAACGTTAAGATAGAGTTTTGTGCAAACAAGTTAAATCACTTGAAAGTCATGAATAATGGGATATCATTTAAAAACCTTCCAAAAAGTGTACATTTTAAGCAAAATTTTTGTCAATTTTTTCAGTTATTTAATTTTCGGGTTGATTTAAGTTTTTTGCTTGCTTTTAAAATTTACACTGTTTATACCGTTTGGGAAACTTTCATTTTTATGCCATTTGATTTTTTTTGAAAAAAAACATCCTTTGCGAGTTTTTATATTTATGCTATTTGGCAATTTTGCTATTAGAGATGTAATCCTCAGCTACAGTCTCTAAGCATGCTTTTAGTGTTCTGGCGACAAAAAAGTTAACTTTTTTCCACGTTTCTGCCCTTTTCACTAAATTTTTCAAGTAATTGAGATTAATGGTTGAGTTTTGGACATATGATAAATGAAATTTCTTAGAACGTATTAGAAGAAATCTGAATACAGTTGTTATCTAGGCTTCGTTTGGCCAGTTAGTTAGAGGGCAGCATAGAGGTGTTTTTAGTGCCAGAGAAGTCCCCTTAAACAGCAAAAGCAGATTGAAATTTTTGACATAGAAGGACTCGGTGGAAGTCTAAACCTAAGCTAGGCCGTCATACAGTTTTTTTTATCATATTAAATAATTACAAGAAAACTCAGCTACGAAATAAAAACTAATCCAGATTCTGGCGTTTTAGTAAATAGAAAGCTGAATTTTCTGTCAACATCTGTCTCAATTTTTATCAAAGCCGTATATAGTTTAAAGAAAAACTAGTATGAGCGCCTAGCTTGGATTCTAGGCTTTCCAACAATTACTACTAGTCAAAACATCAAACCGTTTCTTCCGTTTTTGACCGTTTTGGCACTAAGAACTCTTCGCTGACGCCCTTTTTTGAAAAGAGCTTCTTGTGGTTTTATCCGGCTGTATTTAACGAACAGTTTCAATTTTATGTCAAAATTTCAATCTTGAATCTTCTGTACCTGTAGATAAAACGGAAAAACGCAAGGAGATTTTCTTTGCTTTTATTGCTTAAAAAGTGGAAAATTTTTCTTCTTCGACCCGTTTCTGTTGTATAGATTAAAGTAATCCATCAAAAAAAAATTCCTCTCACCGGAAAATATTCAACTTCTTTTCATTTTTCAGTGCTTAACCTCAATCTGCTTATTCCACAGAGCTCCTCTGCATCGCCTCTCTGACTGAAAACGTCCCGTGCACACTAATTTGACTAAAACACTGTTGATGGGGAGGGTTGTCATGCTGCAGGGACCGAATGCTCGGAAAAATTTCAAGCAATCAAGATCGCTACATTTTATTATTGGCTAAATGCTTTTATCATAAAATCGAAGACAATTTTAACAGAAAATGATAATATAATATGTTAGATGCAGAAATAATAGGTGCAGATATAATAAATTTAGTTTATGTGATTCCGTTTGTCCTAAATCGTTATCTTTGAAATATTAAATTTGTTCCAATCCGCCTTCGCTCCGACACTTTTTTCATTCATTTGGTTATTATCTAATCAGAATTAGTCAATATTAACACTAATCGCCTGGATTTACTTACTTACTTTGAGATTTTTGCGATTTACCTGAGATTTTTAAAGACTCAATTCTGATTGGCTGAAAATAAGCCAAAATAAATTTCAAGCATTTGTTCCCTCCAGCATGAGAGACACCACCACTGCTGATGATTTCACCGTTTAAATCGCTCTGTCGAGTTCTCAGTCGCGTATTGCCATTTTATAGATTCCGTTTCGTTTGTCGTTATCTTCATTCTCATTTTTGTTTCTGACTGGACATTTTGTAACCTACTATAGAAAACTGGTGAAAGAATCATCTGTAGTTATCCTGGACCTTAATAATTCATAGACAGCAGACTAAATCTCCCAAACAGAAATTCGATCGACCGAGAAAAAAAAGAGCAAGGCATCGGCTGCGTTGATTCGAAAGCCTTGATTACTTCCTTGCACCGAGCGCCCATGTATCGTAGTCGATTATACTATCATAATATGGTCAGTAACTATAAATTACAAAATAATAGATTATAACTCATTGAAAATGGATTAAAATCCTAATAATTTTAGTGTCAATATAATCCATAATGGTCGATTACCATCAGTTATGATGGAGTTTTTTGAGCAATTAATCAAAAAATTTATTACTTTTTCTCAAAACTATCTAATGTCCTGTTTAGTGCAGTTGCTACGTAATAAAATGTTACATTTCCCATTAAAATGTATATTTATTTTTTACCTCAGTGTACATTTCCCATTAAAATGTATATTTATTTTTTACCTCAGTTTACAAATGTATATTTATATTTTCATTTCATCTGAGTTTACATCTCCGTTTTTTCCGTTTTCATTTTAAGTCCTCCCCCGCTCCCTCGTTTACTCCCCCCTCCCTGCCAGTTTACCAAAAGGTTCAAAATAATCGAAATTGGTTCTGAAAAAAAATTATAATCGATTATAATGGATTTTCAGGGATTTTTTTTCAAAAACAATCAATTGTAATGGATTATCTTGGCAAAACTAATCGATTTCCTTGCCAAAAATAATGGATTATAATCAATTATAATGAATTAAAATGGATAATGTTTTTTCAAAAATAATCGATTTTAATGGCATTATAATCGTTTTTGTGGCCTGAATTTTACATCTTTAATGGATTATAATGGATTATTTTTGTCTCGGGAATCCATTTTAATTAATTAGAACCTGTGGTTGCTCGGTGCAGGTCCAATGTTTGTTTGTGGTATCGAAGAAGAAAAACTAGATCGCCCAAACAAAAGAAGAGAAATCTATATTCGACGACCTATGAGATATTGAGGCCAACGCTTTTCAAGATTAACTTAATTTCCAGAAACCTTGATCATGCTTCGATCTGCAGACTTTTTTTTGATTTCTTTGGTATCAGGGCCCGTTTTTGACTTCTGTCCTATAATTCGTACCCGTTGCTCCCATTAGAGTTTATATGGCTCGCGAGATTGTATGGCCACTTGATTTAGAACAAATCTCGAACACGTTTTGAATCTCTATCTCTTGTCAGTAAGGCTCTCCCTCGTTATGCTTATCCTGGTCACGCACGCTCATCATACTATTCAATATATTGATAAAGGTTGCTTTTCTCCCTGTTCTTTTTTGCGGTGCTGTCTTAGATTAATAAGGTGGTTTAAAATGATAGTTAAAACCTTCTCATTGCTTTTCCCACACTTTTTTGTATTGTCTCTTTTTAAACGAAGTTCGACGATAGTTTCATCTGAATTATCAAAACTCTGCATGGTACATATGACTCACTTTGACTTTTCTTTGCCGTTCTTTAAGTCCAACTGTAAGTGCTTTCTCTACTATTGACAACTATTTGATTCGAATTGGTTCGCTTCGGGATCTGCTCGGCGCATGTTCTTCATCTACTGATGTTGTATCTAGCAGCTTCATTCAAAATTGTATTTCACAGAAGCAGAAATTTTTTTCATCATTTTGGAGGCAACAATTTGAACTTAATTTTTTGGTTGAATGCCTCTCATTTTGATTTCCAAGGTATGATTTTTACAATGCCTTCTTTAGTTTGCTGACTTGAAGCCAAATGACTAAGTTAAATTTGAAGTATATGTCGAAGCTAGATATCCCGTGGAGAGAATCGAGTTTTTTTGGTGTTTGTGGAGAAATCGTTTTTTTTTCATGTAATAAAATTAGGAAAGGATTAAATAAGATAAGGTTTTCAGTTCATTTATGTGTTAGGATAAGGCAAAGGTTCTCGTATATTAGAATACAATGTTTCAGGCTTGCAAAGAGAATTCTTTGCCGTTCTTTAGGTCCAACTGGCAGTGTTTCCCCTACTATTGACAATTATTTGATTCGAATTGGTTCGCTTTGGGATCTGCTCGGCGCATGTCCGTGATCTACTGATGTTGTATCTAGCAGCTTCTTTCAAAATTGTATTTCACAAAAGCAGAAGTTTTTTTTCATCAATTTGGAGGCAACAATTTGAACTTAATTTTTTGGTTGAATGCCTCTCATTTTGATTTCCAAGGTATGATTTTTACAATGCCTTCTTTAATTTGCTGACTTGAAGCCAAATGATTAAGTTAAATTTGAAGTATATGTCGAAGCTAGATATCCCGTGGAGAGAATCGAGTTTTTTTTTTGGTTTTTGTGGAGAAATCGATTTTTTCATGTAATAAAATTAGGAAAGGATTAAATAAGATAAAGTTTTCAGTTCATTTACGTATTAAGATAAGGCAAAGATTCTCGTATATTAGAATACAATGTTTTAGGCATGCAAAGAGAATGGTACAAAAACTGAATGCTTCGAGATTCTCAATTTTTTGGATTTTTTTTTATCAGTTTGCATGTAAAACTAGATGAATCACTGGTATATAACCTTAGAGTGTAAACTGAAAACAGAACTGTTAAAAACTGGAATCATGGTAAGACAAGGAAATATGTTTTTTGCATAAATAGTGTTTATTTTTCTTCAATTCTCTCTCAAACTGATGAATTACGGTAAAAATTTGATCTACATCATAGCTCTTTTTCGCAAAAACTATGTTGAAACCTAGATGAAACGTAGCTAAATTATTGCAAAACTCAGAAAATCCAAAAATAACCATCAATCATAATTTTTGATAACGTAAATTAAAAATTGGTTCTATTAGAGTAAAGTGTCCGAAATTGTTCATGTTAATAATATACTTAACTGAATATAATAAATGTAATTATGGTCAACAACATCAATTCACGAGATCAATTATGGCAATTTTTATTCTAAACTTTTTGAACGAAAGTCATGATTCTTACCCTCTGCTATTTTTGACAAAGATTATCACAAACCTATACCAAAAAGACAAAAATAAAAGGGAGGCGTCATTTTGGAATTTCAATTTTTTGTTGAATGCCGCTCGTTTTGTTTTTCAACGATGATATTTACAATGATTCTAAATATATTCTATGATTTGGGGGCAAGGGATTGATGTCAATATTGTTGTATATGTCGGAGCTAGATATCCCGTGAGAATCGAGTTTTTGGAGGTTTTGTGGAGAAATCTTTTCGGCACCCGATTATTTAATGTAATAAAACAAGAATTGATTAAATAAGATAAAGTTTCTGATTCATCTATGTATTAGAACAGGGTAGAGATTCTCCAACGTATTAGATTTCAATTTTTTTTGCATCATGCAAAGAGAATAGTACAAAAATCTAGTGGTTTGAGCAGAAAGTTAAAAGTTTTGGAAAAATTTCTGGAATCTGAATTCTTTTAAAGAAATTTTTTAATCAGTTTTTGTCTAAAAATAGATAAATCACTGGTATATGACCTTATACTGCAAATTACATTGTTTTTGCTGAGACCAAAAAAAATTGCTTTTGCATAAATAGTATTTTTTTCTTCAATTCTTTCTCAAACAATTGAATTACGATAAGGTTTGATCTAATTTGAGCTTGGATATTTGTTGATTTGTGTTCTGACTATCAACAGCATGGCTCATAATTGCTAAAACTATGCTGAAACCAAGATGAAAAATATCTCTATCTTCCGAATACTTGGAAAATTACAAAAAAATCATCAACCAAAAATTTTGAGAAATTAAAGTAAACATTATTTCTTTTAGAGTTTTTATGTATCCAAATTTATCCATTCTGATATGCATACTTAATTGGTTTTTGTCCAAAAAAAACGTAAAGATGGTCACCAACAACATTTCAAGTGATCAATTATGGCATTTTTCATTAAAAAATTTTTGCAACAACGTTCATGATTCGACACCTCCGAGAGTTTTTGTTAGAGATTAATCCAAGCTTACTCAAAATATACAAGAAGACGAAACTGAAAAGGAGGTGTCAAATTGGTCTTTCAATATTTGTTGAATGCCGCTCTTTTTGATTTCCAAAGGTGGTATTTTTAATGAATTCTATAATTTGCTGACTTCAAGCCAAGGAATTGAAGTGAAACTTGTATAATGTGGCGGATCTAGATATTGCGTAGACAGAATCGAAATAATGTGGTTTTCATCAAACTTTCAGGGAATTTTTTATCTGTGCTAATTCTCCGCGAGTTATGGTCAAAGGTTAACCCAAAATTATTTGAAAAAGATAAAACAGAAATATTGTGTCAAATTCTCATTTGATGAAATCAACGTAACTTTTAAAAATTTTCCAAAAAAATTGCTACGCTGCCATTTACTCACATCTTATCCATTTTTTTTATTCCATTATTGTCCACAAAGATGCGAGCTTTAAAAAAATCTTCAGAATCAGTTTTGTAAACTACGTCTGCAATTTTTTGATTTTCTTTCAAAATTGGCAAATTTTTTTTCAGCTATTTATCTGTACTCACACTGAAGGGATCGGGCAATAACTAAAATCTACGTCTTCTGGGAATTAGTTAACAATTTTTTTTACCAAATTTAAGTTCCTGGAAAACAAATGAAGTTTTTAAAGCTGACTTCAACTAAAACGATATACAATTCAGGTGACTTTCAACAAAACCAGTTCATGATTATTCTAATCATGATTTTGCAGCTCACATTTTCATTTTTAAGTTATTGGTTGATAGTTTTCAATCATTTCTATAATTTAATTCAATTCTAGTTTCTGCTAATTTTGAAACATCGCAATCAAACCCACCTTGCAATTTAGTCCGAACTGGAGCACATAAGGTGAAAACTGAACAAATTTTGTGCTGTCAAGTGTTAAATTAGTATGGCAAGCGTATAAAAATCAAGCTCTGGCTACCTAAAAAATCTATAAAAACTTTATTTGAAGGTTTTCTTTAGATCTGAAATTAGGTCTATCCTGCTTTCTTTTCAACCTACCATCTTCCAAGAGAATCACTTTTAAACAAAAATGTACTCAAAATCCGAAGTCCAGGTAGCTAATTGTATAATTTGAGCAATCGCTTACTAATTTATTGTCGCTCTTACTAAAAACGCTTGCTTCTTCGGGAACAAATTTGCAACTTCAGAAAAATTCTCAAGTTCTCTGAATCGGAAAACTGTATAATCTCTTTAAACTTGGTTACCACAGTAGATGTTGGAGGTATTAAGAGGGGTTCCCGGTTGACCCTCATGTTTTAGGAACATCCGACCACCCAGCAATGTATTGACCTCGGGTATAGAATCTTCTAGGTTTTTGGTTAGGAGTTGATTGGTAAAATTTTAGTGTTTGTGTCATAGTAAGAGATGTTAATAAAACTGGTCTTTTTCTTAATTTTGTCGGGAAATCCCTAGTTTTGTCAAGAAATCCTTCGGGCGCGATATCTAATTGATACAAATCAATGCTGTTTCACTTGTTGAGTCTGGCCTTAAATTATCATAGCAACGTTTTGGTTCACGCTTAGTCAATGGTTAGAGTTTTTGCAGAAAAATAGAGAGCTTTTTTCAAACCTAATGAAAAATTTTGCATTTTTTGTCTAAGAAATTTTCAAAACACTGTAAGATTCGAGACTTTCAATCATGTCTTGCTCTATATGATTTTTCTACAACATATACTTAATCTAGTTTAAACCTGCTGAAACTTCAAAAAAACAACCCGCAAAAAACTCAAATTACAAACAAATTATATAGCTCCTTGCATTGTAAATTCAGTTTATCGCAACATTAACTTTAATTATATGAAAATTGATATAAAAAACAGAAGAGCAGTTCTCATAACTCAACTAAATTGCATCAGTTTTTGTATGTTTCCTGGTTTTGTATGAATTACATCATCTTGATTTTTTTAAATAAACCCTTTCTTTGTTTGCTCATTTCTGACCACCATTCAACTTTTGGTTCTGCATTTTCCTTTTGGGGATGTTAATTTGACTTTTTAAACGATTACTCCTCTGTAATTTGGTATAATTCCGTTTCGAAAATTTTCTAGAAATCGTTTGTTTCATCTTCGCTGCTAAATTTGAACTTATCCGACTTGTTGTCATAGCCACAAGAAAACTTGCTACATAAAAACAGCTTCTCGGTACTCCAAAGTTCTTTTTAAAAATCCAGGGTTTGGTTTATGGTGCTCTTCTGGGTACTGCAACAAGTTCAAGGTGAAGAATTAGACGTTGCTTCTGCCTTAAAAGAGACCCTCGGTCCTTTTTTCTCAGTTTTTCACTAGCTGCTCTTTTATCTGGTTAGATACAATCATATAATGTTTCTTCAACATTAATAAGTTTAGTAAGTCTGTGTCCAGCTCCGTTTCTTCAATTTTCTTTACATCACATAATTTTTTGAACCATTTATAGTAGAGCTGCAACAGTCTCAGCTTTGCACACTGCAGTATGAAAAACCCAAAGTTGTTTTCAACTTCACCTCGAAAAGTCCGTCTCAACCGTGGTAATTTTTTTCCGATCAAACGCTCAATTAACGCTTCAAAAAGTTTTTCATCGGTCGGAAACTCTGTCAGTCTATGATCTAATATCTATAGAAGGAATTGCCTAAAAGCTTCAGATTTTCTGCTACAGCCCTTGACAGAAGGTTTTTATTTCCTTCTTTTGTAGCATCAACCACTGCCTGCCCAATTTTTTTGAAAAATTTTCTGGGAAAGAATTGAACAAAACTGTCATTTTTGGTGCATTGCAAGCCAAGTTCTATATAATAGTTAGGGAGTGGAGTTATCACTGTTCCGTTTTCCAGTTTGGAGCTATTTATCGGCATTCCTTGAGGAACTTTAAACAATTTGGTCAATAACATCATTTCACGAGATCAATTATGGCAATCTTCATTAAAAACTTTTTGAATGAATGTCATGATTCTTACCCTCTGCTATATTTGACAACGTTTTTTAAAAAAACCAAACCAAAAAGACAAAACTTAAAGGGAGGCGTCAATTTGGACTTTCAATTTTTTTGTTGAATGCCGCCTGTTTTGTTCCCCAACGATGATATTTAAAATGAATTCTCTAATTTGCTGACTTGAAGCCAAATTATTAAGTTAAATTTGAAGTATATGTCGAAGCTAGATATTCCGTGGAGAGAATCGAGTTTTTTCTGGTTTTTGTGGAAAATTCTTTTCGGCACCCGATTTTTTCATGCAATAAAATTAGGAAAGTATTACATAAGATAAAGTTTTCAGTTCATTTATGTATTAGGATACGGCAAAGAATCTCGTATATTAGAATACAATGTTTCAGGCTTGAAAAGAAAATGTTACAAAAACTGAATGTTTTGAGATTCTCAATTTTTTTGGATTTTTTTTATCAGTTTGTATGTAATACTAGATGAATCACTGGTATGTAACCTTAGAGTGTAAAAAGAAAACAGAACTGTTAATAACTGGAATCATGGTAAGACAAGGAATTTTTTTTTTTGCATAAATATTGTTCATTTTTCTTCAATTCTCTCTCAAACTGATGAATTACGGTAAAGTTTGATCTACATCATAGCTTCTTTTTGCAAAAACTATGCTGAAACCTAGATGAGACGTAGTTAAATCTTTGGAAAATTGAAAATTCTGAAAGTAACCATTCAAACATAAATTTTGAGAACGTAAAATAAAAATTGGTTCTATTAGAGTAAAGTGTCCGAAATTGTTCATGTTTTTATATACTTAACTGGATTTCTGTCCAAATAAATGTAAGGATGGTCAACAAAGTCATTTCACGAGATCAATTATGGCAATCTTCATTATAAACTTTTTGAACGAATGTCATGATGCTTACCCTCTGCTGTTTGTTGACAAAGATTATCACAAATCAATACCGAAAAGACAAAACTAAAAGGGAGGCGTCATTTTGGAACTTCAAGTTTTGTTGAATGCCGCTCGTTTTGTTTTCCAACGATGATATTTACAATGAATTCTATGATATGCTGATTTTAGGGCAAGGGATTGATGTCAAATTTGTTGTATATGTCGGAGCTAGATATCCCGTGAGAATCGAATTTTTGGAGTTTTTGTGGAAAAATCTTTCCGGCACCCGATTATTTCATGTAATAAAACAATAATTGATTGAATAAGATAAAGTTTCCGGTTCATCTATGTATTAGAACAGGTTGTATATTGTTTCTGTAACGTATTAGATTTCAATTTTTCAGTATCATGCAAAGAGAATAGTACAAAACTCTAGTGTTTTGAGCAGAAAGTTTAAAATTTTGGAAAAATTTCTGGAATCTGAATTTAAAAAAAAAAAATTTTTAATCAGTTTTTGTCTAAAAATAGATAAATCACTGGTATATGACCTAGAACTGCAAATTACTTTGTTCTTGCTGAGACCAAAAAATATTGTTTTCGCATACATAGTATTTTTTTTCTTCATTTTTGTTTCATCAAACTAATGAACTACGATAACGTTTGTTCTAATTTGAGCTTGAATATTTGTTAATTTGTGTTCTGACTTTCCACAGTATGGCTCACAATTGCTTAAACTATGCTGAAACCTAGATGAGAAATATCTCAATTTTCCGAATACTCGGAAAATTAAAAAAATAATCATCAACCATAAGTTTTCAGAAATCAAGTAAATATTATTTCTTTTGGAGTTTGTATATATCCAAACTTATCCTTTTTCATATGCATACCTAACTGGTTTTCTGTCCAAGTAAATGAAGAGATGGTCATCAACAACATTTCAAGTGATCAGTGTTAGCAACCTTCATTTAAAAAAATTTGCAACAACGTTCATGATTCGACACCTCCAGGAGATTTTGTTAGAGATTAATCCATTCTTATACAAGAAGACGAAACTGAAAAGGAGGCGTCGATTTGGCCTTTCAATATTTGCCGAATGCCGCTCTTTTTAATTTCCAAAGGTGATTTTTACAATGAAATCTTTAATTTGCTGACTTCAAGCCAAGGAATTGAAGCGAAGTTTGTATAATGTGTCGGATATAGATATTGCGTAGACAGAATCGAAACCATGTGGTTTTCATCAAACTTTTCTCGGAATTTCTTATCTGCTCTATTTCTCCGCGAGTTATGGTCAAAGGTTAATTCAAATTTAATTGAAAAAGATAAAACAGAATTATTGTGTCACATTCACATTTGATGAACTCAACGAAACTTTTACGATTTTTCCAAAAAATTGCAAAGCTGCCATTTACTCACACCTTATCCGATTTTTTGATCTCGGTTATCATCCCAATTTTACAAAGATGCGAGCTTTGAAAAAGCTTCAGAATCAATTTTGGAAACTACGTTGCAATTTATTGATATTCTTTTTTTAAAATTGGAAAAGTTTTTCTAACTATTTATCTGTACTCACAGCGAATGGATCGGGCAATAACTAAAATCTACGTATTCTGGGAATACGTTATCAATATATTTTTTTAACCAAATTTGAGTTTCTGGAAAACAAATGAAGTTTTTGAAGCTGACTTAAACTAAAAAGATATAGATTGCAGGTAACTCTAAACAAAACCGGTTCATAATTGTTTGTAATCATAATTTTGCGGCTCTTATTTTTAAGTTTTTGATCGATAATTTTAAATCATTTCTACAATTTAATTCAAATCTAATTTTCTGCTGTATTTAAAATTTCGCAATCAGACCCAACTTGCAATTTAGTGCGAACTGGAGCACACAAGGTGAAAACTGAACAAACATTGTGCAGTCAAGTGTTAAATTAGTATGGCAAGCGTATGAAATCCCTAGTTTTGTCAAGAATTCCCTCGGGCGCGATATCTAATCGATACAAGTCAATGCTGTTTCACATGTTGAATCTGGGCTTCAGCTGTCATAGGAACGGTTTGGTTCAGGCTAAGTCAATGGTTAGAGTTTCTGCAGAAAAATTGAGAATTTTTTTCAAATTTGATGAAAAATTTTGAATTGTTTGTCTAAGAAATTTTCAAAACAGTAAAAATTTCCAGACTTTGAATCATGACTTACTCTATATGGTATTTATTTAACATATACTTACTCTAGTTTAAACCTGCTGAAATTTCCAAAAAAAAAACTTCAAAAAACTCAATTTCCAAACAAATTATATAGCTCACTGAATTGTAAATTCAGTTTATCTTATTATTAACTTTGATTATTTGAAAATCGATATAAAATTACAGAAGAACAGTTCTTCTAACTCTACTAAATTGCATCAGTTTTTGTATATATCCTGGTTTTGTATGAATTACATCATCTTGTTTTTTTTAAATAACTAAATCCCTTATTTGTTTGCTCATATGAGACCACCATTCAATTCACGGTTCTGCATTTTCCTTTTCTGGATGTTAAGTTAACTTTTTCAAGAATTACTCCTATTCTTACGTTTCTATTCCAGATTTTTCTAGTTTGTTTAATCCTTCGCTGCTAATTTTGGATTTATCCGACTTGTTGTCATAGTCACGAGAAAACTTGCTTCATAAAAACAGCATCTCGGTACACCAAAATTCTCTTTAAAAATCCAGGGTTTGGTTCATGGTGATCTTTCTGGGTACTGCAACAAAATTAGGGTGAAAAATAAGACGTTGCTTCTGCCTTAAAAGAGATCCTAGGTCCTTTTTTCTCAGTTTTTCACTAGCTGCCCTTTTATCTGGTTGGATACAGTCATATAATGTTTCCCCAACAATTAATAAGTATAGTAAGTCTGTGTTCATCTCCGTTTCTAAAATTTTCTTTATATCACAGAATTTTTCAAAGCATTTATAGTAGAGCTGCAACATTCTCAGCTCTGCACACTGCAGTATTAAAAACCCAAGGTTGTTTTCAACTCCACTTCAAATAAGTCCTTCTCAACCGTGATCATTTTTTTACGATCAAACGCTCAATGAACGCTTCATGAGTTTTTTCATCGGTCAAAAATTTCGTCAGTGTATTCCTGGATTTATCTATGATCTAATATCTATAGAAAGAATTGCCTAAAAGCTTAAGATTTTCTGCTACAGCCCTTGACAGAAGGTCCTTATTTCTTTCTTTTATAGCATCAACCACTGCCTGCCCAATATTTTGAAAAATTTTCTGGGAAAGAATTGAACAAAACTGTCATTTTTGGTGCATTGCAAGCCAAGTTCTATATAATAGTTAGGGAGTGGAGTTATCACTGTTCCGTTTTCCAGTTTGGAGCTATTTATCGGCATTCCTTGAGGAACTTTAAACAGTTTGGTCTGGAGTGCATACGTTTTCCTACCGTCTTCAATATCATTTTTCCAACTTCATTATGTTTGACAGAGGGTGAAAGTTAGCAATTTTTGTTCCTAGTTCATCTGGAACAACTAAACCGCACTGAACGTTAACAACAAAAAAGAAACCTATTTTTTTTACTTTTACCGAAAGTGAGACTGTAGGTAGAGGTCTTTTCTAGGGAAATTGGTTTCTGACATGACATTTGAAATATTCACTGGTTTGGAATCTTTTCCACCATTCACTCTCCCAGTTTTCTCCAATTTTGCATCCTTTCTCTTTAGCTTGCTTCCATCCTATGTCTCATGAAACAGGAAATCGGAGCAGTTTGCTCACGTTAATTTCACAAATTGGAAAAGTCCTCCCGTATCGTGAAATCCCAACCTATTTTTGCTATTCTTGTTGTAGTTTGAGCTTCTTTTAGAAACAAAAATGGATTCGAAGTCGAAAAGTACTATGTTATTGAAAACTTTTTTGTTCTTCAGAAATTGGAGGATTGAGTCCTTACAGATTTTCAATCAGGATTTCATGAAGCTCAAATTTGTCTTTTGGGTAAAATTGTCTCACTCAATCCGTGCATTTCAGAAGATGTTTGTTGAGAAACTCAGATCTTTTGAAGAAAAATTTGCAGCTATGACACCGAAAGAACTTCAAAAGTCTATCTAAGTTCACTCTGATGTGACTAATCAAAGTTTGGTAGGTTTTTTTTTGAGAAATTTTTTCGGCACTTGATTTTCTTTCATCAAAATTTTACCTATTGCTGCTCAAAACCTTGTGCTGAAAACGTTCAGTTAATTGCTAAAACTATGCCTGGCCTAGCTATAGCTGAAACCTAGCTAATACTTGGAACACTCGAAAATTTATAAAAATAACCGTAAACCATAAGTTTTGAGAAGATAGAAAAAATTATTTCTTTAAAATTTATTTTAAATCCAAAGCCAAAAGGGAGGCGTCAATTTGGACTTACAATTTTTTATTGAACGTCACTCATTCCAATTCCACGGGCGATGTATACAGTGAATTCTCTACTTTCCGTACTTCAAGTCAAGGGAGTTAAATGGAGCTTGTACTCTATATCCTAGCCAGCTTTACTGTGGTGAGAACCGAATTCCAGTGAGTTTTGTGCAGAAATTTCAGGTCTTTGAAAAAAATCTGTAATCGAAGTTCTTTAAATAAACTTTTCATCAACTTTTATCTATAAGTAGAAAACATCTGGTATTTAACTTGTGGAGTGTAAATTGATACCAAAAGGTATAAAAAGTGGAGACACGGTAAGACAAGAAATCATGGTTTTTGTGCGTAAATTGAGGGGTTTTTCTTCATTCGTCTTTAAACTATTGAATTACAATATAGTTTGATTTTATTTGAGCTGAGGATTGTGTTATTCCGTGTTCTGATTATCAACAGCAAACTTCATGATTTCCAGTATTATGCTGCAACCTTGATGAAACATAGTTCAATCTTCAGAACACTCGGACGTTTTTATAAAAAAAACCATCAACATAATTTTCAGAAAGTAAGGATAATTTTTTAGATTCAGTTTATATCCAAAATTTTCCACTTTCATACGTATACTTATGCTTCATATGTTTCCAATTTCGTCTATTCCGCAATGAACTGACATTTTATCCATTTTTTAAATCTCGATTATCATCTTAGTTATCAAAGATGCGAGATTTGAAAAAATTTCAGAATCAAGTTTGGAATCTTTGCCTGTATTTTACTGATTTTGGAGTTTTTGTGGAGAAATCTTTTCGGCACCCGATTATTTCATGTAATAAAACAGTAATTGATTGAATAAGATAAAGTTTCCGGTAACGTATTAGATTTCAATTTTTCAGTATCATGCAAAGAGAATAGTACAAAAATCTAGTGTTTTGAGCAGAAAGTTTAAAGTTTTGGAAAAATTTCTGGAATCTGAATTCTTTTAAAGAAATTTTTAAATCGGTTTTTGTCTAAAAATAGATTAATCACTGGTATATGACCTTAGATTGCAAATTACATTGTTTTTGCTGAGACCAAAAATTATTGTTTTCGCATAAATAGTATTTTTTTCTTCATTTTTTTTCATCAAACTATTGAACTACGATCACTTTGATCTAATTTGAGCTTGGATATTTGTTAATTTGTGTTCTGAATATCAACAGTATTGCTCATAATTGCTTAAACTATGCTAAAACCTAGATGAAAAAAATCTCAATTTTCCGAATAATCGGAAAACTAAAAAAATAATCATCAACCATAAGTTTTGAGAAATTAAATAAACATTACTTCTTTTGGAGTGTGTATATATCCAAAATTATCCTTTTTCATATGGATACCTAACTGGTTTTCTGTCCGATTAAATTTAAAGATAGTCATCAACAACATTTCAAGTGATCAGTGTTAGCAACCTTCATTTAAAAAAATAGGCAACAACGTTCATGATTCGACACCTCCGAGAGATTTTGTTAGAGATTAATCCATTCTTATACAAGAAGACGAAACTGAAAAGGAGGCGTCAATTTGGACTTTCAATATTTGTTGAATGCCGCTCTTTTTAATTTCCAAAGGTAATTTTTACAATGAATTCTTTAATTTGCTGACTTCAAGCCAAGGAATTGAAGCGAAGTTTGTATAATGTGTCGGATATAGATATTGCGTAGACAGAATCGAAATCATGTGGTTTTCATCAAGTTTTTCGCGGAATTTTTCATCTGTTCTACTTCTCCGCGAGTTATGGTCAAAGGTTAATTCAAAATTAATTGAAAAAGATAAAACAGAATTATTGTGTCAAATTCACATTTGATGAAATCAACAAAACTTTTACGATTTCTCCAAAAAAATGCTATGCTGCCATTCACTCACATCTTATCCGATTTTTTGATCTCGGTTGTCATCCCAATTTTACAAAGATGCGAGCTTTGAAAAAGCTTCAGAATCAATTTTGGAAACTACGTTGCAATTTATTGATATTCTTTTTTTAAAATTGGAAAAGTTTTTCTAACTATTTATCTGTACTCACAGCGAATGGATCGGGCAATAACTAAAATCTACGTATTCTGGGAATACGTTATCAATATATTTTTTTAACCAAATTTGAGTTTCTGGAAAACAAATGAAGTTTTTGAAGCTGACTTAAACTAAAAAGATATAGATTGCAGGTAACTCTAAACAAAACCGGTTCATAATTGTTTGTAATCATAATTTTGCGGCTCTTATTTTTAAGTTTTTGATCGATAATTTTAAATCATTTCTACAATTTAATTCAATTCTAATTTTCTGCTGTATTTAAAATTTCGCAATCAAAGCCACCTTGCAATTTAGTCCCAACTGGAGCACATAAGGTAAAAACTGAACAAACATTGTGCAGTCAAGTGTTAAATTAGTATGGCAAGCGTATGAAATCCCTAGTTTTGTCAAAAAATCCCTCGGGTGCAATATCTAATCGATACAAGTCAATGCTGTTTCACATGTTGAATCTGGACTTAAGCTATCATAGGAACGACTTGGTTCAGGCTAAGTCAATGCTTAGAGTTTTTGCAGAAAAATTGAGATTTTTTTTCAAATTTAATGAAAAATTTTGAATTGTTTGTCTAAGAAATTTTCAAAACAGTAAAAAATTCAAGACTTTGAATCATGACTTGCTCTATATGGTGTTTCTAAAACATATACTTACTCTAGTTTAAACCTGCTGAAATTTCCAAAAAAAAATCTTCATAAAACTCAATTTACAAACAAATCATATAGCTCACTGAATTGTAAATTCAGTTTATCTTACTATTAACTTTGATTATATGAAAGTCGATATAAAATTGCAGTTGAACAGTTCTTCTAACTCTACTAAATTGCATCAGTTTTTGTATATATCCTGGTTTTGTATGAATTACATTATCTTGATTTTTTAAATTAACTAAGTCCTTTATTTGTTTGCTCATATGTGACCACCATTCAATTCACGGTTCTGCTTTTCCCTTTTGTGGAGGTTAAGTTGACTTTTTCAACAATTACTCCTATTCTTACGTTTCTATTCCAGATTTTTCTAGAAATTGTTTGTTTAATCCTTTGCTGCTAAATTTGAACTTATCCGACTCGTTGTCATAGCCACAAGAAAACTTGCTACATAAAAACAGCATCTCGGTACACCAAAAATCTCTTTAAAAATCCAGGGTTTGGTTCATGGTGACTGGGTACTGCAACAAAGATAGGGGGAAAAATAAGACGTTGCTTCTAAATTAAAAAAGATCCGCGGTCCTTTTTTCTCATTTTTTCACTAGCTGCACTTTTATCTGGTTGGATACAGTCATATAATGTTTCTTCAACAATTAATAAGTATAGTAAGTTTGTGTCCATCTCCGTTTCTAAAATTTTCTTTACATCACAGAATTTTTCGAAGCGTTTATAGTAGAGCTGCAACATTCTCAGCTCTACACACTGCAGTACTAAGAACCCAAGGTTGTTTTCAACTCCACCTCCAATAAGTCCTTCTCAGCCGTGGTAATTTTTTACGATCAAATGCTCAACGAACGCTTCATGGGTTTTTTCATTGGTCATAAGTTTCGTCAGTGTATGCCTGGATTTATCTATGATCTAATATCTATAGAATGAATTGCCTAAAAGCTTAAGATTTTCTGCTACAGCCCTTTACAATAGGTCCTCATTTCCTTCTTTTATAGCATCAAACACAGCCTGCCCAATTTTTTTGAAAAATCTTCTAGGGAAAGAATTGAACAAAACTGTCATTTTTGGTGCATTTCAAACCAAGTTCTATATGCTAGTTAAAGAGTGGAGTTACAACTGTTCCGTTTTCCAGTTTGGAGCTATTTATTGGCATTCCTCGAGGAACTTTAAACAGTTTAGTCTGGAGTGCATAAGTTTCCCTACCGTCTTCAATATTATTTTTTCCAACTTCAGTATGTTTGACAGAGGGTGAAAGTTAGCAATTTTTTTCTTAGTTTATCTGGAACAACTAAACCGCACTGAATGTTAACTACAAAAAAGAAACCAATTTTTTACTTTTACCGAAAGTGAGATTGTAGGTAGAGGTCTTTTCTAGGGAAAATGGGTTCTGACATGACATTTGAAATGTTCAATGGTTTGGAATCTTTTCCACCATTCAGTCACCCAATTTTCTCCAACTTTGCATCCTTTCTCTTTAGCTTGCTTCCATCCTATGTCTCATGAAACGGGAAATCGGAGCAGTTTGCTCACGTTAATTTCACGAATTGGAAAAATCCTCCGGTATCATGAACTCGCAACTTAGTTTTGCAATTCATGTTGTAGTTTGTGCTTTTTTTTACAAAAAAAATGGATTCGAAGTCGAAAATTACTATGTTAGTGAAAAAATTGTTGTTCTTCAGAAATTGGAGGATTGAGTCCTTACAGATTTTCAATCAGGATTTCATGAAGCTCAAATTTGTCTTTTGGGTAAAATTGTCTCACTCAATCCGTGTATTTCAGAAGATGTTTGTTGAGAAACTCAGATCTTTTGAAGAAAAATTTGCAGCTAGGACACCGAAAGAACTTCAAAAGTCTATCTAAGTTCACTCTGATGTGACTAATCAAAGTTTGGTAGGTTTTTTTTTGGAGAAATTTTTTCGGCACCTGTTTTCTTTCATCAAAATTTTACCTAATGCTGCTCAAAACGTTCTGCTGAAAACGTTCAGTTAATTGCTAAAACTATGCCTGGCATAGCTATACCTGAAACCTAGCTAATACTTGGAACACTCGGAAATTTATAAAAATAACCATAAACCATAAGTTTTGAGAAAATAAAAAAAACTATTTCTTTCAGATTGATTTTAAATCCAAAGCTAATAGGGAGGCGTCAATTTGGACTGGCAATTTTTTATTGAACGTCACTCGTTCCAACTCCACGGGCGATGTTTACAGTGAATTCTCTAGTTTCCTGACTTCAAGTCAAGGGAGTTAAATTGAGCTTGTAGTCTATATCCGAGCTAGCTATACTATGGTGAGAATCGAGTTCCTGTGAGTTTTGTTAAGAAATTTCGGGTCTTTGAAAAAAATCCGTAATCGAAATTCCTCTAAATAAACTTTTCATCAACTTTTATCTATTAGTAGAAAAACATCTGGTATTTAACTCGTGGAGTGTAAATTGATACCAAAATGTATAATAAGAGGAGACACGGTAAGACAATGCATCATGGTTTTTGCGTAAATTGTGGGGTTTTTCTTCATTTGTCTTTAAACTATTGATTTACAATATAGTTTGATTTTATTTGAGCTGAGGATTGTGTTATTCCGTGTTCTGATTATCAACAGCAAACTTCATGGTTGCCAGTGCTGTGCAGAAACCTTGATGAAACATAGTTCAGTCTTCAGAACACTCGGACGTTTTTAAAAAAACCATCAACATAATTTTAAGAAAGTAAGGATAATTTTTTTAGATTCAGTTTATATCCAAAACTTTCCACTTTCTGCGTATACTTATGTTTCATATGCTTCCAGATTTGCCTATTCTGCGATGAACTGACACTTTATCCATTTTTCAAATCTCGATTATCATCTTGATTATCAAAGATGCGAGATTTGAAAAAGTTTCAGAATCAATTTTGGAATCTTTGCCTATATTTTACTGATTTTCTTTCACAGTGGCAAAACTTCAGAGTTTTTCCTAAAGTTTTCCTAATTGTTCATCTTCATGGTACTGAATTATATTGGCAATAGCTAAGTTCTACATATTGTGGGAATTACTAAACAGATTATACCAAACTTAAGTTCCTTGTTAAAAAATGAAGTTTTTACTGCTGGCTTCACGCCAAAAATGTGTAAGAATCTACTGAAATTTTGTATGATGCAGGCAATTTAAAACCTGTTCATAACTGTATCTAATCTTATTTTTGCTGCCCATGTTCTCATATTTGATTGTTTGGTTGTCATTTTTTTAATATTTCAAATAACTTATATTAATTCTTGCTTTC
Source organism: Symsagittifera roscoffensis (assembly GCF_963678635.1). Classification (NCBI taxonomy): domain Eukaryota; kingdom Metazoa; phylum Xenacoelomorpha; order Acoela; family Convolutidae; genus Symsagittifera; species Symsagittifera roscoffensis. The sequence continues at coordinate 26,705 of NW_026970806.1, read as the reverse complement.
TGCTGTTTTCACTACCTCGCAATTGAACCAGTTTTGCAATTTAGTCAAGCGTTAAAGGTGAAAACTGAACAAACAGTGTGCAGTTAAGTGTTAAAATTATTATGGCAAGCGTATGCAAACTAGTTACAATTAGTGCAAGTGTAAAATTAACTCATCATTTTCAAGTCTAATGTCCTAGAAATGCTTTTCAAAATCTATAGCTTTTCCTCTTATCAATTTACTATAAATGTCAAATCTCTAATAATTTTTTGCTTGATTCTCTTTTAAGCTATAGTGTGTAACCAAAACTCAAGCTCTATTAACCAAAATTCAAGCTTTAGGTTAAAACCAAAGTTCAAGCTTCAATTGTTTTATTACTTAGGTTTCCTTAAAAATCCATATTTTGAAGTTTGCTTTTAGATCTGAAATTAGGTCTATCTTGTTTTTTTTCAACCTAACATCTTCCAAGTGAAACACTTTTATTTAAACTGTACTCAAAAACCGAAAATCAGGTAACCAATTGTATCATTTGAACAATCTTTCACAGTTTTAAAGCAAAAGCTTTTACGAAATACCTTTTTTTGCTGGCAACACACTTTCAACTTCAGAAAAATTCTTTGAATCATATGAATGTTTTCTCTCTTTAAACTTGAATATCGGCAGTAGTTGTTGGAGGAGATCAGTTGGTTCGCGGGTGACACCCATGTTTTAAGACAGAGAACAGAACATATGCTCACACAGTTATGTATTAAAATTGGGTGTAGAAAACAAAACGTATTTAGGTAAAAAAGTTTGGTAAGGTTTTTGTGGTTGTGTCATATATGAGAATGGTGAGAATTTTTTTTCCCGTTTTTGAGTAGAAACCTCTAGTTTTTCACAAAGATTTTGGGGCGCGTTATTTCATGAGTAAATATCATTAGTTTATTACGTGTAGAACTTTAAATAGGTCAATTAAAGTATGTTTTGTGGTTGTTAAGTCAATGGCAAGATTTTTTGAGAAAAATTGAAAATCTTTTTTCAAATTATACAAAAAATTGGAACTTTTTTCTAAGGAAACCTTAAAATTTAAGATTTGCTTTAACTGAATTTTCTACAACTTATGCTCAATCTAGCTGAAACCTGGTAAGATTTCGAAAAAAACAAGTCCCACGCGAAAATTATTAATTACAAAGAAATTATATAGCTCACTGCATTTTAAGTTTATTTTGTCGTAACTTTATTAAAAGTTGTCTTAAATTTGATTTATTGAGACATTATATAGAGTTTTAATATATCGAAAAAGTCCTTATAACTAACGATTTTGAACAAGTTCATGCTTGGCTTTTGAATAACACTATATCAAAATAATCTTTCATTATATCTTTTCTTAGTTTGTTCATAAAATTCACGGTACTGAGTCCTCAATTTGTCAATTTTAAGTTGACTACTTCCTAGTACTCTCCTGTTTTTTGACATATGTCAGTCTCCGGAATCTTCAACAAATTGTTTGTATAATCCTTTGCTGCTAATATTGAGCTTATCTGACATATTGTCAAAGCAGCAATGAGTCTTGCTACATAAACATAGCATCTCGATACACATAAAAATCCTCTTCAAAAGGTCAAGGTCATCATTAATCCTGTTTGTTATGGATACTGTAACAAGTTCAAGGTAAGAGAATAAACGGTACATCTGCCTTCTCTTCTGTCAATTTTCCTTAGTTTTTCTCTAGCGGCTCTTTTACTGGTTGGACATAGTCATACCAGTAAGTCTGTGTCCAACTCTATTTTTTTGGTTTTTCATTTTTATTAGAGATCCTGTCAAAAAAATCATAGCAGAGCTCCAACATTCGCAGCACGAGTAATAAAAACCTTAGGTTCTCGGTGCTCAAGTGTTCATTTCAACAAGTCCACCTCTTACAAGTCTTTCTCAATCGTATTCTATTTTTTGAACAATGGCTCAATGATTGCTTCAAGAGTTTTTTCATCATTCAGATATTTCGCGATTGTATGCCTGGATCTATTCATGGATACTGCAACAAAAGGTAGAAGCAAACGAGGGGGCCAAAATGCTCATTGTTGCATTTTTAGAATGGGGGGGGGGGGTTGTTTGCTTCTAACTTCTATAATATTTGATCTATTGAGTCCAGACTTGTACTGTAAAATTGATCGATATCCTAGCTTTCTAGCGAAATTATATTCATCCGTTTGTATTCGTTTTTTGGCAAATTTTTTGAATGTGGGTGGAAAATGTGCATTTTTCGCCAATTTTGACAAGGTGGACTCGTTCGCTTCTAACTTTTTAAATTTTTAATGTATTGAGTCTAAACAGGCTCGGTTAGATTGAGCGTGGTTTTAGCTTTCTAACGGTACCATGTTCATCCGCTTGTTTTGGCTTTTTGGCATTTTTAAAGTGGTTGGAAAATACTCATTTTTTGTCAATGCTCAGAAAATTCAAAAATTCTCCGACAAACTCCTGACAAAACGTTTTCATCTCCTTCTCTTCTAGCATCAACCACTGACAGTACAAAATCATTGAACAATCTTCTATGAAAAAACTGAACAAAATGTTAGTTTTTGGGGTACTGCAAGCCAAGTTCTATATAAAAGTTAACGGGTGGAGTGGTAACCGTTCATGTCTCATGAAGTTGGAAATTGGAGCAATTTACTCCCGTGCAATTTACAAACGGGAATTTTTTCCCGTCTCATAAAATTGGAACGTTTCTTTCAATCCTTGTTTTCGTTTTTATTTTTTTAGATCCTCTGTAGGACTCCAAATAGACTCAAAATTGAAAATTTCAATGTTTTTAAAAAATTTTTTAGCTTCAGAAACTGGAACTTTGAACCCTTCTAGTTTTTTTCAAACAGTCTTTTGCGAAGAACAATCCTGTTCTTTGAATAAATTTCTCTGACTCAATTCTTGCATTTTAGAGGTTGTTTGTTGAGAAGTTCGTGTCTTTTGAAGAAACAGTTGCAGCTAGGACACCGGAAGCACTTGAGGAATCTATTTTTATCCTTTGTAAGAAAGTTATCAATTTTTTCAAATCTTCCAACAGGTCTCGGAAATAGTTCTCCTACCTCTTCTCCTTCATTTACATCGACAACGTAGGTAAAACTGTTGCGCTAAATTTCTTTCTCTACAACAGGTTTGTCTTAACGGAAACTACAAACCAGATTCTGGTATAATTTCTGTAAAGTATCTAACAGTGCGAGAGTCGAGATCCTTATCTCTATGCATTTACATATATACTGCACAGAAATGACACAGAGAGTCTTTTTTATGGCTTCTTGCCTTCGTTGTAGGGATGACAGTTAACAGAGTGGTTATTCAGAAGCGATTCGGGTAGGATAGAGTCTGGACATATCATTGAGATGTTTTTGATCAAAGCAGCAAAAGATGTAATGTTAGTAATCTTTTTGAGTCTGCTGCGACATTCGTGGTTTTATTGCTCCGCAAAAATTTCTGCTTTTCTTTCATTGTAATCAAGTCTGCTTTAAGTACACAGCATATCAAATTTTTTAATACAAGTACTGTTTTCATGACCATATCAATTTTCACCAGTCTCTCTTTCTTTTTCGAAGAATAAATCCAAAAGCAATAATGATATTTTTTGCAGAACCCAGCTTGTTGAAAACTCCCTCGACTTTCTTGCTGATTATCTGTTTATTATTGATTATCGTTGATTATCGCGCCATACAAAAGAATCCCAATATTCTATAAAAATAAAGTACATTTTATTGATACACTTTCACGACGAACTTGTTTTTGGGATACAGCGCTCCCATGTGGATCAGAAAATAGTCACAATGTAGTACAACTGAATCCTGACGAAAACAAACACTATCTTTACACACTATACCGTACACTACTGCAACCATTAAAAAAGTTTCCACCGAAAGCATTAGAGCTATTGCCCATAATCCAAACATTCTGTTTATTCTTTTGGTGGTGCGATATCTAATCGATATAAATCAATGCTTTTTCACGTGTTGAATCTGGACTTATCAACGTTTTGGTTCACGCTAGGACAATGGTTAGAGATTTTTTTTTTCAAATTTAATGAAAAATTTTGAATTTTTTGTCTAAGAAATTTTCAAAACAGTGAAAAATTCGAGACTTTGAATCATGAATTGCTCTATATGATTTTTCTACAACTTTTACTTAATCCAGTTTAAACCTGCTGAAACATCAAAAAACATCTTCAAAAAAATTAAATTACAAACAACTTATGTAGCTCACTGCATTGTAAATTCAGTTTATCGCAACAATAACTTTAATTATAGGAAAATTGAAATAAAATTGCAGAAGAACAAATCTTACAACCACTAAATGGCATAAGTTTTTGTATGTTTCCTGGTTTTGTCTGATTTACATCAACTCGATTTTTTTTGATAAAAAAACCAACTAAGTCCATTCTTTATTTGCTCATATGTGACCAGCATTCAGTTCACGGTTCTGCATTTTCTTTTTGTGGATGTTAAGTTGACTTTTTCAACGATTATTCCTCTGTATTTTGGTATAGTTCTGTTTCCAGAGTTTTATAGAAATTGTTTGTTTCATTCTGTGTTGCTAGCTTGCTTCCATCCTTGGTCTCATGAAATGGGAAATCGGATCAATTTATTCACATTAATTTCACAAATTGGAAAAATCTTCCCGTATCATGAACTTGCAACTTGTTTTCCAATTCTTGTTGTATTTGTGCTTCTTTAAGATCCTCTGTAGAAACACAAATGAGTTCAAAGTCGAAAATTGCTATGTTATTGAAAGGTTTTTTGTTCATCAGAAACTGGAGGATTGAATCCTTACAAAATTTCAATCAGGGTTTCGCGAAGCTCAAACATGTCTTATGGGTAAGTTTGTCTCACTCAATACGTGCATTTCAGAAGATGTTTGTTGAGAAACTCAGATCTTTTGAAGAAACATTTGCAGCTAGGACACCAAAAGCATTCAAAAGCCTATCTAATTTCACTCTGATTTGATTGATTAGAGTTTTGTAGTTTTTTTTGGAGAAATTTTTTCGGCACCTGATTCTCTTTCATCAAAATTTTATCTAATGCTGCTCAAAACATCCTGCTCAAAACATTATTTTAATTGCTAAAACTATGCCTGACCTAGCTATAGCTGAAACTAGCTAATTCTTTGGAACACTCGGAAGATTATTAAAAAAAAACCATCAACCATAAGTTTTGAAAAAATAAAAAAACTAATTCTTTCAGATTTATTATGAATCCAAAACTAATAGGGAGGCGTCAATTTTTTGTCGAACGTCACTCGTTTCAATTTCATGGACGATGTTTACAGTGAATTCTCTAGTTTCGTGACTTCAAGTGAAGGGAGTTAAATCAAGCTTGTAGTCTATCTCCGAGCTAGCTATACTGTGGTGAGAATCGAGTTCCTGTGAGTTTTGTGCAGAATTTTCAGGTCTTTGAAAAAAATCCGTAATCGAAATCCTTTTAAATAAATTGTCATCAACTTTTATCTATTAGTAGAAAAACATCTGGTATTTAACTGGTGGAGTCTAAACTGATACCAAAATGTATAATAAGTGGAGACACGGTAAGACAAGGAATCATGATTTTTGCGTAAATTGTGGGGTTTTTCTTCAATTGTCTTTCAATCTATTGAATTACAATTTTGTTTGATTTTGTTTGAGCTGAGGATTGTGTTATTCCGTGTTCTGATTATCAACAGCAAACTTCATGATTGCCAGTGCTATGCTGAAGCCTTGATGAAACATAAAACAATCTTTAGAACACTCGGACGTTTTTAAAAATAACCATCAAGATAATTTTCAGAAAGTTTTTTAGATTCAGTTTATATCAAAAACTTTTTTCTTTCATACGTATACTTATGTTTCATATGTTTCTAGTTTTGCCTATTCTGCGATGAACTGACACTTTAACCATTTTTTTATTCTCGATTATCATCGTAGTTATCAAAGATGCGAGGTTTGAAAAAGTTTCAGAATCAATTTTGGAATCCTTGCGTTTATTTGACTGATTTTCTTTCACAATGGCAAAACTTCAGAACTTTTCCTAAAGTTGTCCTAATTGTTCATCTTCATGGTACTGAATGAATCTGACAAGAACTAAAATTTACGTACTCTGGGAATTACTAAACAGATTATGCCAAACTTAAGTTTCTGGTTAAAAAATGAAGTTTTTACTGCTGACTTCACGCCAAGAATGTGTAAGAATGTACTGAAAATTTGCATGATGCAGGCAAATTATAACCTGTTCATAACTGTATCTAATCTTAATTTTGCTGCCCATGTTCTCATATTTGATTGTTTGGATGTCAACTTTTTAAAATTTCAAATAACTTAAATTAATTCTTGCTCTCTGCTGCTTTCACCACGTCGCAGTTAAACCAATGTGCAGTCAAGTGTTGAAATTATTATGGCAAGCGTATGCAAACTAGTTACAAATCGTGCAAATGTAAGAATTAACTGATCTTTTTCAAGTCTAAGGTCCTACAAATGCTTTTCAAAATCTTTAGTTCTTCCTCATATCAGTTCACTATAAATTTCTAATCTCTAATATTTTTTGCTTGCTTCTCTTTTGGGCTATAGTGTGTAACAAAAATTCAAGCTTTATTAACCAAAATTCAAGCCTTAATTTAAAACCAAAGTTCAAGCTTTAATTGTTTCATTACTCAGGTTACCTTGAAAATCCATGTTTTGAAGTTTGCCTATAGATCTGAAATTAGGTCTGTCTTGTTTTCTTTTCAACGTACCATTCTCCAAGTGAATCACTTTTAATTAAACTGTACTCAACAATCGAAAATCAGGTAACCGATTGTGTCATTTGAACGTTCTTTCACAGTTTCAAAGCAATTTTTTTTTATCAAGTACCTTTCTTTGCTGGGAAGACACTTTCAACTTTAGAAAAATTCTTTGAATCAGATGAATGTTTTCTCTCTTCAAACTTGAATATCAGCAGTAGTTGTTGGAGGAGATCAGTTGGTTCCCGGGTTTTAAGATAGAGAATAGAACATCCGCTCACACAGCTATGTATTAAAATTGGTTGTAGAAAACAAAACGTATTGAGGTAGAAAAATGTCTGGTTTTGGTGGTTGTGTCATATAAGAGAATGGTGAGAAAAACGTTTTTTTTTTCGTTTTTGAGTAGAAATGTCTAGTTTTTTGCAAAAACCTTCGGGGCGCGTTATCTCATTGGTAAAAATCATTAGTTTATCACGTGTAGAATTTCAAATGGGTCAACTAAAGTATGTTTTGTGGTTCATGTTAAGTCAATGGTAAGATTTTTTGAGAAAAAATGAAAACCTTTTTTCAAATTATACAAAAAATTTGGAACTTTTTTCTAAGGAAACCTTAAAAATTTGAAGGATTCGAATTAAAATTATTTAAGATTTGCTTAATATGAAATTTCTACAATTTATGCTCAATCTAGTTGAAAGGTGGTAAGACTTCGAAAAAAAAAAACAAGTCCCAAGCGAAAAATAATAATTACAAAGAAATTATATAGCTCACTGCATTTTAAGTTTTTTTTGTCGCAACTTTATTAAAAAAATGTCTTAAATTTGTTTTATTGAGACATCATATAGAGTTTTAATATATCAAAAAAAAGTCCTTATAATTAACGGTTTTGAACGAGTTCCCACTTGGCTTTTGAATAACAATAACCTTCATTATCTTTCATTATATCTTTTCTTAGTTTGTTCATATAATTCATGGTTCTGAGTCCTCAATTTGTCAATTTTAAGTTGACTACTTCCTTGAGTACTCTCCTGTTCTTTGACATATGTCCGTCTCCGGAATCTTCAACAAATGGTTTGTACAATCTTTTGCTGCTAATATTGAGCTTATCTGACATATTGTCAAAGCAGCAATGAGTCTTGCTACATAAACATAGCATCTCGACCCACCTAAAATCCTCTTCAAAAGGTCAAGGTTCTCTTTAATCCTGGTTTTTATGAATACTGCAACAAGTTTAATAAACGGTACATCTGCCTTCTCTTCTGTCATTTTTGCTCAGTTTTTCCCTGGCGGCATTTTTACTGGTTGGATACAGTCATACCAATAAATCTGTGTCCAATTCTATTTCTTTAAATTTTTTTTATTAGAGAACTTGTCAAAGAAATTATAGTAGAGCTCCAACATCCTCAGCACGAGTTATAAAAACCCTAGGTTCTCGGTGCTTAAGTGTTCATTTCAACAACTCCACCTCAGACAAGTTTTCTCTACCGTATTCTATTTTTTGAACAATGGCTCAATGACTGCTTCATGAGTTTTTTCATCGTTCAGATATTTCGTTATTGTATGCCTGGATCTATTCATGGATACTGCAACAAAAGTTAGAAGCAAACGAGGGGGGGGGCAAAACGCACATTTTTGCAATTTTAGAATGGGGGACTTGTTTCTTCTAACTTCTATAGTATTTGATCTATTGAGTCCAGACTGGTACCGTAAAATTGATCGTTGCCCTAGCTTTCTAGCGGTATTAAAATCGTCCATTTGTATTCGTTTTTTGGCAAATTTTTTGAAAGTGGTTGGAAGATGCTCATTTTTCCTCAATTTTGACAAGGTGGTCTCGTTCGCTCCTAACTTTTTCATTTTTTGATGTATTGAGTCTAGACTAGTTCGTTTAGGCTGATCGTAGTCTTAATTTTCTAGTGGTACCATGTTCATCTGTTTGTTTTTGCTTTTTATCATTTTTTAAAGTGGTTGGATAAAGCTCATTTTTTGTCAATGCTCCGAAAATTCAAAGTTTCTCCGACAAACTCCTGACAAAACGTTTTCATCTTCTTCTCTTCTAGCATCAACCACTAACAGTACAAAATCACTGAACTTTTTTCAATGAGAAAACGGAACAAAACGGTAATTTTTGGTGCACTGCAAGCCAAGTTCTATATCAAAGTAAACGGTTGGAGTGGTAACCGTTCATGTCTCATGAAGTTGGAAATTGGAGCAATTTACCCTCGTGCAATTTACAACTGGGAATTTTTTCCCGTCTCATAAAATTGGAACGTTTTTTCCAATCCTTATTTTTGTTTTCATTTTTTTAGATCCTCTGTAAGAATCCAAATCGACTCAAAATTGAAAATTTCGATGTTATTAAAAAAATTTTTAGCTTCAGAAACTGGAACTTTGAACCCTACTAAATTTTTTTAATTAGGGTTTTGCGAAGAGCAATCCTGTTCTTTGAATAAGTTTCTCTGACTCGATTCTCGCATTTCAGAGGTTGTTTTATGAGAAATTTGAGTCTTTTGAAGAAACAGTTGCAGCTAGGACACCGGAAGCACTTGAAGAAGCTATCTATATCCTTTGTAAGAAAGTTATCAATTTTTTCAAATCTTCCATAAGTTCTTGGAAGTAGTTCTCCAAAAGTTTCTCCTTCACTTACATCGAAATCGTAAGCAAGGCTGTTGCGCTAAATTGCTTTCTCGACAACAGGTTTGTCTTTAACGGAAATCTCTAGTTTTTTTGCAAAAAACTTCGGGGCGCGTTATCTCATAGGTAAATATCATTAGTTTATCACGTGTAGAACTTCAAATGGGTCAACTAAAGTATGTTTTGTGGTTCATGTTAAGTCAATGGTAAGATTTTTTGAGAAAAAATGAAAACCTTTTTTCAAATTATACAAAAAATGTGGAACGTTTTCTAAGGAAACCTTAAAAATTTGAAGGATTCGAATTAAAATTGTTTAAGATTTGCTTAATATGAAATTTCTACAATTTATGCTCAATCTAGTTGAAAGGTGGTAAAATTTCGAAAAAAAAACAATTATTTTGCGACAAAAATAAAATACAGAGAAATTATATAGCTCACTGCATTTTAAGTTTATTTTGTCGCAATTTTATTAAAAGTTGTCTTAAATTTGATTTATTATCGAACTTCAACAAATGGTTTGTAGAATCCTTCGCTGCTAGGTAAATATCATTAGTTTATTACGTGTAGAACTTTAAATGGGTAAATTAAAGTATATTTTGTGCTTCATGTTAAGTCAATGGTAAGATTTTTTGAGAAAAAATGAAAACCTTTTTTCAAATTATACAAAAAATTTGGAACTTTTTTCTAAGGAAACCTTAAAAATTTGTAGGATTCGAATTAAATTTATTTAAGATTTGCTTAATATGAAATTTCTACAACGTATGCTCAATCTAGTTGAAACCTGGTAAGACATCGAAAAAAAACAAGTCCCAAGCGAAAAATAATAATTACAAAGAAATTATATAGCTCACTTCATTTTAAGTTTTTTTTGTCGCAACTTTCTTAAAAATTATCTTAAATTTGAATTATTGAGACATCATATAGAGTTTTAATATATCAAAAAAAGTCCTTATAACTAACGGTTTTGAACGAGTTCCCACTTGGCTTTTGAATAACAATAACCTTCATTATCTTTCATTATATCTTTTCTTAGTTTGTTCATATAATTCATGGTTCTGAGTCCTCAATTTTAAGTTGACTACTTCTTTGAGTACTCTCCTGTTCTTTGACATATGTCCGTCTCCGGAATCTTCAACAAATGGTTTGTACAACCTTTTGCTGCTAATATTGAGCTTATCTGACATATTGTCAAAGCAGCAATGAGTCTTGCTACATAAACATAGCATCTCGACACACCTAAAATCCTCTTCAAAAGGTCAAGGTTCTCATTAATCCTGGTTTTTATGAATACTGCAACAAGTTCAATAAACGGTACATCTGCCTTCTCTTCAGTCATTTTTGCTCAGTTTTTCCCTGGCGGCATTTTTACTGGTTGGATACAGTCATACCAATAAATCTGTGTCCAATTCTATTTCTTTAATTTTTTTTTATTAGAGAACTTGTCAAAGAAATTATAGTAGAGCTCCAACATCCTCAGCACGAGTAATAAAAACCCTAGGTTCTCGGTGCTCAAGTGTTCATTTCAACAACTCCACCTAAGACAAGTTTTCTCTACCGTATTTTATTTTTTGAACAATCGCTCAATGACTGCTTCATGAGTTTTTTAATCGTTCAGATATTTCGTTATTGTATGCCTGGATCTATTCATGGATACTGCAACAAAAGTTAGAAGCAAACGAGGGGGGGGGGCAAAACGCACATTTTTGCAATTTTAGAATGGGGACTTGTTTCCTTCTAACTTCTATAGTATTTGATCTATTGAGTCCAGACTGGTACCGTTAGGTTGATCGTTGCCCTAGCTTTCTAGCGGTATTAAAATAGTCCATTTGTATTCTTTTTTTGGCAACTTTTTTGAAAGTGGTTGGAAGATGCTCATTTTTCCTCAATTTTGACAAGGTGGTCTCGTTCGCTCCTAACTTTTTCATTTTTTGATGTATTGAGTTTAGACTAGTTCGGTTAGACTGATCGTAGTCTTAATTTTCTAGTGGTACCATGTTCATCTGTTTGTTTTTGCTTTTTGGAATTTTTTAAAGTGGCTGGAAAATGCTCATTGTTTGTCCAGGCTCGGAAAATTCAAAACTTCTCCGACAAACTCCTGACAAAACGTTTTCATCTTCTTCTCTTCTAGCATCAACCACTAACAGTACAAAATCACTGAACTTTTTTTCAATGAGAAAACGGAACAAAACGGTAATTTTTGGTGCACTGCAAGCCAAGTTCTATATAAAAGTAAACGGTTGGAGTGGTAACCGTTCATGTCTCATGAAGTTGGAAATTGGAGCAATTTACCCTCGTGCAATTTACAACTGGGAGTTTTCTCCCGTCTCATAAAAGGGGAACGTTTTTTCCAATCCTTATTTTTGTTTTAATTTTTTTAGATCCTCTGTAAGAATCCAAATCGACTCAAAATCGAAAATTTCAATGTTATTAAAAAATTTTTTAGCTTCAGAAACTGGAACTTTGAACCCTCTAAATTTTTTTAATTAGGGTTTTGCGAAGATCAATCCTGTTCTTTGAATAAAATTCTCTGACTCGATTCTCGCATTTCAGAGGTTGTTTTATGAGAAATTTGAGTCTTTTGAAGAAACAGTTGCAGCTAGGACACCGGAAGCACTTGAAGAAGCTATCTATATCCTTTGTAAGAAAGTTATCAATTTTTTCAAATCTTCCATAAGTTCTTGGAAGTAGTTCTCCAAAAGTTTCTCCTTCATTTACATCGAAATCGTAAGCAAGGCTAATGCGCTAAATTGCTTTCTCGACAACAGGTTTGTCTTTAACGGAAATCTCTAGTTTTTTTGCAAAAAACTTCGGGGCGCGTTATCTCATAGGTAAATATCATTAGTTTATCACGTGTAGAACTTCAAATGGGTCAACTAAAGTATGTTTTGTGGTTCATGTTAAGTCAATGGTAAGATTTTTTGAGAATAAATGAAAACCTTTTTTCAAATTATACAAAAAATTTGGAACATTTTTCTAAGGAAACCTTAAAAATTTGAAGGATTTGAATTAAAATTATTTAAGATTTGCTTAATATGAAATTTTCTACATAAACATAGCATCTCGATACACTTAAAATCCTCTTCAAAAGGTCAAGGTTCTCATCAATTCTGGTTTTAATGAATAGTGCAACAAGTTAAAGATAAGAAATTAAATGGTACATCTGCCTTCTCCGCTGTCACTTTTGCTCAGTTTTTCCCTAGCGGCTCTTTTATTGGTTGGATACAGTCATACCAGTAAGTCTATGTCCAATTTTATTTCTTTAAGTTTTTTTGAATTGAGAACTTGTCAAAGTAATTATAGTAGAGCTCAAACACCCTCAGCGCGACTAATAAAAACCCTAGGTTCTCGGTGCTCAAGTGTTCATTTCAACAACTCCACCTCATACAAGTCTTTCTCAATCGTATTCTATTTTTTGAACAATGGCTCAATGATTGCTTCATGAGTTTTTTCATTGTTCAGATATTTCAGATATTTCATGATTGTATGCCTGGATCTATTCATGGATACTGCAATAAAATTTAGAAGCAAACGAGGGGGGGGGGCAAAGCGCATTTTTTTTTGCAATTTTAGAATGGGGGCTCGTTTGCTTCTAACTTCTATAATATTTGATCTACTGAGTCCAGACTGGTACCGTTAGATTTATCGTTGTCCTTGCTTTCTAGCGGTTTTATATTCGTCCGGTTGTATTCGTTTGTTGGCAAATTTTTTGAAAGTGGGTGGAAAATGCTCATTTTTCCTCAATTTTGGCAAGCTGGTCTCGTTCACTTCTATTTTTTTTCTTCAATTTTTGATGTAATGAATCTAGACTATTTTGGATAGACTGATCGTGGTCTTAGCTTTCTAGCAGTTCTATGTTCATCTGTTTGTTTTTCTTTTTGGCAATTTTTAAAGTGGCTGGAAAATGCTCATTGTTTGTCATGGCTCAGAAAATTCAAAACTTCTCCGACAAACTCCTGACAAAACGTTTTCATTTCCTTCTCTTCTAGCATCAACCATTGACATTACAAAATCATTGAACAAATTTTCTAAGAGAAAACTGAACAAATTGGTAATTTTGGATGCACTGCAAGCCAAGTTTTTTATAAAAGTTAACGGGTGGAGTGGTAACCGTTCATGTCTCATGAAGTTGGAAATTGGAGCAATTTACCCCCGTGCAATTTACAAATGGGAATTTGTTCCCGTCTCATGAAATTGGAATTTTTTTCCAATCCTTTTTTTTGTTTTTATTTTTATTGGATCCTCTGTAGGAATCCTATTCGACTCAAAATCGAAAATTTCAATGTTATTAAAAGTTTTTTCAGCTTCAGAAACTGGAAATTTGAACCCTTCTAGTTTTTTTCAAACAGGGTTTTGCGAAGTTCAATCCTGTTCTTTGAATAAGTTTCTCTGACTCGATTTTTGCATTTCAGAGGTTGTTTGCTGAGAAGTTCGAGTATTTTGAAGAAACAGTTGCAGCTAGGACACCGGAAGCACTTGAAGACGCTATCTATATACTTTGTAAGAAAGTTATCAATTTTTTGAAATCTTCCAACAGTTCTTGGAAGTATTTCTCCAAAATATTCTCCTTCATTTACATCGTAAGTAAGGCTGTTGCGCTAAATTGCATTCTCGACAACAAGTTTGTTTTTAACGGAAACTACACGAAAAATTTCAGGATCATGACCAGATTTTGGTATGATTTCTGTAAAGTATCTAACAGTGTGAGAGTCGAGATCCTTATGTTTATGCATTTACATATTTACTGCTCAGAAAAGACACAGAGAGTCTTCTTTATGGTTCATTGCCTTTGTTGTATAGAAGACAGATAAAAGAGTAGTTTTTCAGAAGCGTTTCGGGTAGGATGTGATGTTTTTGTTCAAATCAGCAAAAAGTGTAATATTAGTAATCATTTTGAATCTGCTCCGACATTAGTGGCTTACTTGCTCCACAAAAATTTCTGCTTTCCCTTGATTGTAATCAAGTCTGCTTTGAGTACACAGCATATCGATTTTTTCAATTCAAGTACTGTTTTCAGGAGCACATCAATTTTCACCAGTCTTTCTTTTTTTCGAAGAACAAACCCAAGGGCAATGTTGATATTTTTTGCAGAGCCCAGCTGGTAGAAACTTTCTTCGACTTTCTCGTTGATTATCTGTTGATTATCTGATTAAATTTTTCACCATCATCCCTTTCTTCTTGTTCAAAACTGCTACTGTATCAATTGGTTTGCGTTGTTTTGCTCAATGTTTCTTTCTTCGATGATGTTGAGGAGAGGGAGAGTAGTAGCTTGCAGAACATTTTTTTACAAGAAGACACAACCGTTGACTGTTTACACTTTTTCATCTAATAGTTTATTTATTCCTTTTCATCAAAATTTTATCTAATTGTGCTCAAAACATTCTTCTCAAAACATCCTTCGGCTATTTGCTAAATTTATGCTGAAACCTAGATGAAAGAAATTTAAGTCTTTTGAACACTCGGAAACTTATAAAAATTTTCATCAACCATATTTTTTCTGAAATTAAAAGTAACTACTAATTTTTTAGATTCAATAAAAAAACTAAGAGGGAGGCCTCAATTTAGACTTGCAGTTTTTTGTTAGACGCCGCTCGTTTGATTTTCAAGGGCAATGATTTTGTTAACAATGACTTCTTTAGTTTACTGACTTCAAACGATTGGAGTGAAATAGAATTTGTAGTAAATACCCGAGTTAGATATCCCGTGAGGAGAGTTTCATTTTTTATGAAACTTTTTCATCACTTTTTATCCAAAAGTAGAAAAAGAACAGGTATATAACCTGTAGAGTGTAAATAGATACCAAAACTGTGTAAAAATCAGAGACTTGGTTAGACAATGAAACATGGTTTTTGCATAAATAGTGGAGTTTTTCTTTTTTTTTCTCTCTCAAACTTTTGAATTACGATCTAGTTTCATCTAATTTGAGCTAAGATTTGTGTTAATTTGTGTGCTGACTATCAAGAGCATAGTTTTGATTTGCTAAAACTATGCTGAAACCTTGATGAAGCATACTTAAATTTTTATGAAGAAACTCGGAATTTTTGAAAAAATATTGTCAACCATATTTTTGAGAGATTAAATAAAATATATTTTTTAAGATTTGAACTAATGAAAAATTTCCTTTTTCGTTTGTGTAATTAATTGGTTTTGTGTCCACGCAAATGTAAATATTTTCAATCAGGTTTAGTTTGGCAATCTTTATTAAATTTATAAGAACAAAGTTCATGATTTGACTCCTCTGCGAGTTTTTGATAAATTTCAACCTAAATTTTTTCGGAAAAGATAAACTAAATCCCATGGTCAAAGTCACTATTGATCAAATCAACACAAATTCTGAAAATTGTTTAAATTTTGCTATGCTGCCATGAACTCACATTTTATCCATTTTTTTTATCTCGATTAACATGTGGATTCTGAAATTTTTTTTCAAACCTCGCATCTTTGAAAAACTAAAATTATAAGCGAGATATAAAAATGATAAAAAATGAGTTCATGGCAGCAAAGCAGAATTAAAAATTTTCTTATAAAGTGTGTCGACTCAAAATCGAATCCAAAACGACTCAAAATCGAAAACTTCAATATTATTAAAAATTTGTTTAGCTTCAGAAACTGGAACTTTGAACCCTTTTAAGTTTTTTTAAACAGGGTTTTGCGAAGATCAATCCTGTTCTTTGAATAAATTTCTCTGACTCGATTCTCGCATTTCAGAGGTTGTTTATTGAGAAGTTCGAGTCTTTTGAAGAAACAGTTGCAGCTAGGACACCGGAAGCACTTGAAGAAGCTATCTATATCCTTTGTAAGAAAGTTATCAATTTTTCAAATCTTCCAACAGTTCTTGGAAGTAGTTCTCCAAAATTTTCTCCTTCATTTACATCAAAATTGTAAGCAAAGCTGTTGCGCTAAATTGCTTTCTCGACAACAGGTTTGTCTTTAACGGAAATCTCTAGTTTTTTTTGCAAAAAACTTTTTTTCAAATTATACAAAAAATTTGGAACTTTTTTCTAAGAAAACCTTAAAATTTCAAAGGATTCGAATTAAAATTATTTAAGATTTGTTTAATATGAAATTTCTACAATTTATGCTCAACCTAGCTGAAACCTGGTAAAACTTCGAAAACAAAAACAAGTATTTCGCGACAAAATTTATTTACAAAGAAATTATATAGCTCACTGCATTTTAAGTTAAATTTGTCGCAATTTTATTAAAACTTGTCTTAAAATTGATTTAATGAGACATCATATAGAATTTTTATATATCGAAAAATTTCTTGTAACTAACGATTTTGAACGAGTTCCCACTTGGCTTTTGAATAACAATAACTTTTGTTTTTTAATCTAAATAATCTTTCACTATATCTTTTCTTAGTTTGTTCATTTAATTCACAGTTCTGAGTCCTAAATTTGTCAATTTTAAGTTGACTACTTCCTTGAGTACTCTCCTGTTCTTTGATATAAGTCCGTCTCCGGAATCTTTAACAAATGGTTTGTATAATCCTTTGCTGCTAATATTGAGCTTATCTGACATATCCTCAAAGCAGCAATGAGTCTTGCTACATAAACATAGCATCTCGATACACTTAAAATACTCTTCAAAAGGTCAAGGTTCTCAATAATCCTGGTTTTAATGAATACTGCAACAAGTTAAAGGTAAGAAATTAAACGGTACATCTGCCTTCTCCTCTGTCATTTTTGCTCAGTTTTTCCCTGGCGGCTCTTTTATTGGTTGGATACAGTCATACCAGTAAGTCTATGTCCAATTTTATTTCTTTAAGTTTTTTTGAATTGAGAACTTGTCAAAGTATTTATAGTAGAGCTCAAACACCCTCAGCGCGACTAATAAAAACCCTAGGTTCTCGGTGCTCAAGTGTTCATTTCAACAACTCCACCTCATTCAAGTCTTTCTCAATCGTATTCTATTTTTGAACAATGGCTCAATGATTGCTTCATGAGTTTTTTCATAGTTCAGATATTTCGTGATTGTATGCCTGGATCTTTTCATGGATACTGCAACAAAAGTTAGAAGCAAACGAGGGGGGGGGGCAAAGCGCATATTTTTGCAATTTTAGAATGGGGGGCTCGTTTGCTTCTAACTTCTATAATATTTGATCTATTCAGTCCAGACTGGTACCGTTAGATTGATCGTTGTCCTAGCTTTCTAGCGGTATTATATTCGTCCGGTTGTATTCGTTTGTTGGCAAATTTTTTGAAAGTGGGTGGAAAATGCTCATTTTCCCTCAATTTTGGCAAGGTGGTCTCGTTCGCTTCTATTTTTTTCAATTTTTGATGTATTGAGTCTAGACTAGTTTGGTTAGACTGATCGTGTTCTTAGCTTTCTAGCGATTCTAAGTTCATCTGTTTGTGTTTGCTTTTTGGAAATTTTTAAAGTGGCTGGAAAATGCTCATTGTTTGTCCAGGCTCGGAAAATTCAAAACTTCTCCGACAAACTCCTGACAAAACGTTTTCATTTCCTTCTCTTCTAGCATCAGCCACTGACAGTACAAAATCATTAAACATTTTTTAAGAGAAAACTGAACAAAACAGTAAATTTTGATGCACTGCAAGCCAAGTTCTATATAAAAGTTAACGGGTGGAGTGGTAACCGTTCATGTCTCATGAACATGGAAATTGAAGCAATTTACCCCGTGCAATTTACAAATGGGAATTTTTTTCCCGTCTCATGAAATTGGAATTTTTTTCCAATCCTTTTTTTTGTTTTTATGTTTTTTAGATCCTCTGTAGGAATCCAATTCGACTCAAAATCAAAAATTTCAATGTTATTAATTTTTTTTTTAGCTTCAGAAACTTGAAATTTGAACCCTTCTAGTTTTTTTTCAAACAGGGTTTTGCGAAGATCAATCCTGTTCTTTGAATAAGTTTCTCTGGTTCAAGTTTTGCATTTCAGAGGTTGTTTGTTGAGAAATTCGAGTCTTTTGAAGAAGCAGCTGCAGCTAGGACACCGGAAGCACTTGAAGAAGCTATCTTTATCCTTTGTAAGAAAGTTATCAATTTTTCAAATCTTCCAACAGTTCTTGGAAGTAGTTCTCCAAAATTTTCTCCTTCATTTACATCAAAATTGTAAGCAAAGCTGTTGCGCTAAATTGCTTTCTCGACAACAGGTTTGTCTTTAACGGAAATCTCTAGTTTTTTTTGCAAAAAACTTTTTTTCAAATTATACAAAAAATTTGGAACTTTTTTCTAAGAAAACCTTAAAATTTCAAAGGATTCGAATTAAAATTATTTAAGATTTGCTTAATATGAAATTTCTACAATTTATGCTCAACCTAGCTGAAACCTGGTAAAACAAAAACAAGTATTTCGCGACAAAATTTATTTACAAAGAAATTATATACTGCATTTTAAGTTAATTTTGTCGCAATTTTATTAAAATTTGTCTTAAATTTGATTTAATGAGACATCATATAGAATTTTTATATGCCGAAAAATTCCTTGTAACTAACGATTTTGAACGAGTTCCCACTTGGCTTTTGAATAACAATAACTTTTGTTTTTAATCAAAATAATCTTTCACTATATCTTTTCTTAGTTTGTTCATTTAATTCACAGTTCTGAGTCCTAAATTTGTCAATTTTAAGTTGACTACTTCCTTGAGTACTCTCCTGTTCTTTGATATAAGTCCGTCTCCGGAATCTTTAACAAATGGTTTGTATAATCCTTTGCTGCTAATATTGAGCTTATCTGACATATCCTCAAAGCAGCAATGAGTTTTGCTACATAAACATAGCATCTCGATACACTTAAAATACTCTTCAAAAGGTCAAAGTTCTCAATAATCCTGGTTTTAATGAATACTGCAACAAGTTAAAGGTAAGAAATTAAACGGTACATCTGCCTTCTCCTCTGTCATTTTTGCTCAGTTTTTCCCTGGCGGCTCTTTTATTGGTTGGATACAGTCATACCAGTAAGTCTGTGTCCAATTTTATTTCTTCAAATTTTTTTAATAGAGATCTTTTCAAAGTAATTATAGTAGAGCTCCAACACCCTCAGCGCGTCTAATAAAACCCTAGGTTCTCGGTGCTCAAGTGTTCATTTCAACAACTCCACCTCATACAAGTCTTTCTCAATCGTATTCTATTTTTTGAACAATGGCTCAATGATTGCTTCATGAGTTTTTTCATAGTTCAGATATTTCGTGATTGTATGCCTGGATCTTTTCATGGATACTGCAACAAAAGTTAGAAGCAAACGAGGGGGGGGGCAAAGCGCATATTTTTGCAATTTTAGAATGGGGGGCTCGTTTGCTTCTAACTTCTATAATATTTGATCTATTCAGTCCAGACTGGTACCGTTAGATTGATCGTTGTCTCAGCTTTCTAGCGGTATTATATTCGTCCGGTTGTATTCGTTTGTTGGCAAATTTTTTGAAAGTGGGTGGAAAATGCTCATTTTCCCTCAATTTTGGCAAGGTGGTCTCGTTCGCTTCTATTTTTTTCAATTTTTGATGTATTGAGTCTAGACTAGTTTGGTTAGACTGATCGCGTTCTTAGTTTTCTAGCGATTCTAAGTTCATCTGTTTGTGTTTGCTTTTTGGAAATTTTTAAAGTGGCTGGAAAATGCTCATTGTTTGTCCAGGCTCGGAAAATTCAAAACTTCTCCGACAAACTCCTGACAAAACGTTTTCATTTCCTTCTCTTCTAGCATCAGCCACTGACAGTACAAAATCATTGAACATTTTTTAAGAGAAAACTGAACAAAACAGTAATTTTTGATGCACTGCAAGCCAAGTTCTATATAAAAGTTAACGGGTGGAGTGGTAACCGTTCATGTCTCATGAACATGGAAATTGAAGCAATTTACCCCCTGCAATTTACAAATGGGAACTTTTTTCCCGTCTCATGAAATTGGAATTTTTTTCCAATCCTTTTTTTTTGTTTTTATGTTTTTTAGATCCTCTGTAGGAATCCAATTCGACTCAAAATAAAAAATTTCAATGTTATTAATTTTTTTTTAGCTTCAGAAACTGGAAATTTGAACCCTTCTAGTTTTTTCAAACAGGGTTTTGCGAAGATCAATCCTGTTCTTTGAATAAGTTTCTCTGGTTCAAGTTTTGCATTTCAGAGGTTGTTTGTTGAGAAGTTCGAGTCTTTTGAAGAAGCAGTTGCAGCTAGGACACCGGAAGCACTTGAAGAAGCTATCTTTATCCTTTGTAAGAAAGTTATCAATTTTTTCAAATCTTCCAACAATTCTTGGAAGTATTTCTCCAAAATTTTCTCCTTCATTTACATCGTAAGTACGGCTGTTGCGCTAAATAGCTTTCTCGACAACAAGTTTGTCTTTTACGGAAACTACACGAAAGTTTTCAGGATCATGATCAGATTTTGGTATGATTTCTGTAAAGTATCTAACAGTGTGAGAGTCGAGATCCTTATGTCTATGCATTTACATATTTACTGCTCAGAAAAGACACAGATAATTTATCTATTTCATCTAATAGTTTATCTATTCCTTTTCATTAAAATTTTATCTAATTGTGCTCAAAACATTCTTCTCAAATTATCCTTTGGCTATTTGCTAAATTTATGCTGAAACCTAGATGAAAAAAATCTAAGTCTTTTGAACACTCGAAAACTTATAAAAAATTTCATCAACCATTTTTTTTCTGAAATTAAAAGTAACTACTAGTTTTTTAGATTCAATAAAAAAACTAAGAGGGAGGCCTCAATTTAGACTTGCAGTTTTTTGTTAGACGCCGCTCGTTTGATTTTCAAGGGCAATGATTTTGTTAACAATGACTTCTTTAGTTTACTGACTTCAAACGATTGGAGTGAATTAGAATTTGTAGTAAATACCCGAGTTAGATATCCCGTGAGGAGGGTCTCATTTTTTTGAAACTTTTTCATCATTTTTTATCCAAAAGTAGAAAAATAACAGGTATATAACCTGTAGAGTGTAAATAGATACCAAAACTGTGTAAAAATCAGAGACTTGGTTAGACAATGAAACATGGTTTTTGCATAAATAGTGGAATTTTTCTTCATTTCTCTCTCAAACTTTTGAATTACGATCTAGTTTGATCTAATTTGAGCCGAGATTTGTGTTATTTTGTGTGATGACTATCCAGAGCATAGTTTTGATTTGCTATAACTATGCTGAAACCTTGATGAAACATATTTAAATTTTTATGATGAACCATAAAAGCTCCGGAACACTCGGAATTTTAGAAAAAATATTGTCAACCATATTTTTGAGAAATTAAAAAAATATATAGTTTTTAAGATTTGAACTAAATGAAAAATTTCCTTTTTCGTTTGTGTAATTGATTGGTTTTGTGTCCACGCAAATGTAAAGATTTTCAATCAGGTTTAGTTTGGCAATCTTTATAGAAATTTTTAAGAACAAAGTTTATGATTTGACTCCTCTGCAAGATAAACTAAATCCCATGGTCAAATTCACTATTATCAAATCAAAACAAACTCTGAGAAATTTTTAAATTTTGCTATGCAGCCATGAACTCACATTTTATCCATTTTTTTATCTCGATTATCATCTGGATTCTGAATTTTTTTTTCAAACCTCGCATCTTTGAAAAACAAAGAATTTAATCGAGATATAAAAAAGGATAAAAAATGAGTTCATGGCAGCAAAGCAGAATTAAAAAATTTCTTATAAAATGTGTTGATTTGATCAATAGTGATTTTGACCATGGGACTTAGTTTATCTTTTTCGATAAGAGAAGGATTAAAATTGGTATTACACTAAGAAGTTGCAGGAGTCTATCCGACCGAAAATAAGATAGCTTGACAATCAGACGTTATACCTTATCTAAAATCACTCTATGAGTTAGACCAAAGCCACATAAAGCAGTTTGCAGTAATTAGGAATCGGTTTCCTTGCGTATTTTTACTTCAGAAGACTTTAAGATTAAAACTAATAGAGCTGCTCTTTAATTAATCTAAGAACCCAACGTAAAAATACACTTTTATTTTCTCAATTCCTATATGTGCTTATGAATGCTCTAACTAGCACCGATTTTTTCTCACTTGAACATTTTTGAGAAAAATTCCGCAAAAATCAAGAAAAAAAAGCAATTTAATAGTTATTTCGCATAAAAAGTTATGATCAATGATCTCAAAATTGTTTTTTTTTCTTAAAAATTTCACTGTAGCAACTAAATAAGTGAAGCTAAAGGAAAACATGTTAAGGAATAATCAGACCTTATCAGTTCTAATTTTATCTCTGCCAGCAAATTGTTAGTTCAATTGATGCTTTTTTCCTCCTTAATTCCCCAGTTCTGACTAAATTTTCCTGCAAAGTGAGTACAGTAGCGAAAGAAAAAATGATGCAGAAAACAAAAATAAATTTAAACATAAAAAACTCCAACAGAAAAATTATCAAAAAGTATGTTGTTAAAGCAATAGAGAGATAATCATGAGTTATGAAGAAGATTTTGTTGAATTTTATTCAAGATCTAATATCTTTTTTCATAAAAATTATTCGGTTGTTAGTCAATTTTAGCGATAAACCGTTCATGTTTCATCAGGGGTTTGATTTTTTCATTAAAGTGAAAAACTTCGCAAAGTTGTAATTTTTGTACAAATTCGGGTTAATCTTTGAGAAAAAAGTGAGAAAGAGTAGAATCATGGAATTTGATCCAGAAATTTTAATGAATATTGCTTCGAGTATTCAATTGATTTGAGAGTTATAGTTTAACTCTCGCTGAACTGAACAAAAACCAGTTAATTACACAAATAAAACGATAAAAAAGGAAAATTGTTTCATTTTTACATTACTGTATCAAAAATTACGATTAATTTCACTATTTTCATAAGAAATTGGAAGTTTCAACTTTGATTCAGCTAATATGAGCTTTCCTGTTAATGTTCAAAACCCTTTTTAAACGCGCTTTTTAGCTCAAATTAATGTAGGCTTTATCGCTGTCAATATTTTTAGAGAAAATTGTGGAAAATTCCATATTTTTATTCAAAATTTTTAAAAATTGTCTCAAGATGGTTCTAAAGGAAAACGCGCACCGAAATTTTTGCGAAAATACTAGACATTTTCTTAAAAAAAACATATTCCCCATCTTAATGAGTTCTTAATTCCCTACAATGAAATCTTATATATAGGGAAATCTATACACTGTACTAATACTTGGGAAATTCGAGCGCCAAAAAAACTTACCATCTGAAACTTACCATTTGAAACCTGGTATCTTATTACATTGGGAAACCTATTCTCATCTTAATCCATAGGGTGAGGACCGGATACTGTATAGCCTACAACCAACATAATTCATCCAAATTCATCCAACATATACTACTAAAGACATCATCTCCAAAATGCCGAAAGAGAGTTAGCGAATCACACTTCCAGCCAACACTATGAACACAATTTCTCTTTTCCGATTACATAACGATTTTCACACTTACAAGAAAAAGTAGCAAAATGTGTTCCAGATGTTTGCTGCTAATCATTTTATACTATGTGGGATTTCAATAGATACTATCAAGCAAATTTTATCTGACTACTGACGTTTTATTTTGACAAGCAAAAAACTCTTAATTAAGTAATGACACATTAATTCAAACTTTGGTTTTAGCTTGATTTAGCTCACAACAAAACTCCAGAACAAATTCGTTCATGAAGAACGCAAATCATTCCTTGAATTGCAAGGTATAAAAAATTTCCTAATCTTCTTATACTTTGAAAATCTTAAAACATTCTTACCTTCGAATAAATTTATTTTAAAATTTAAATAATTATAAATTTTCTTGTCGTTTCCACGAATCCTTCTGTGTTTCTGTTGTTGAGATGTAGGAATGTGATTGTTCTTTCGAAAAACAGCACAGCAATGACGTGCAATTGGCGTGGCGATTGGTGTGTCGAGCGTTCAATATAAAAAATTCAAAAAAATTGAAAGACGAGCTCATATAATTGCCTATAAAATAACAAGTTCGTAGTCTCGCATTTGTCATTGTTTATGTAGCAGAGTGGTTGAAAGAATTCTCAGAAAAACTGCACACAGTTTTCAAATGCAACTGTAAGCCAAAGCGTTTTTGATGGCCATTTGAAACAAATTGCGATTTCAAATAGAGTAAAATCTACTGGTTGGCCTTTTTTTGGCTAGAGTATTTGGAGGAAAAAACTTCCTCGCTGCCGATTATTTTAAGTGAAAGTTGGGTCATGGTCTCGTTTTCATTAAATTCCAATAATTCATACAGTAAAGCAAATCAGTTTTCACCAAAAAATTCAATTCTTCAAAGAAAATACCTACGATGTGCCTTCTCCTCTGTCAATTTTGCTCAGTTTTTCCCTAGCGGCTCTGTTATTGGTTGGATACAGTCATACCAGTAAGTCTGTGGCCAATTTTATTTCTTTAAATTTTTATTTCTACTAGAGAACTTGTCAAACAAATTATAGTAGAGCTCCAACACCCTCAGCGCGACTAATAAAAACCCTAGGTTCTCGGTGCTCAAGTGTTCATTTCAACAATTCCACCACAATATGGAACGGTATGATTTCTATAAAGTATGTAAACGTCAATATAATACAAGTCTTTCTCAATCGTATTCTATTTTTTGAACAATGGCTTAATGATTGCTTCATGAGTTTTTTCATCGTTCAGATATTTCGTGATTGTATGCCTGGATCTATTCATGGATACTGCAACAAAAGTTAGAAGCAAACGAGGGGGGGGGGGGGGGGGCAAAGCGCATATTTTTGCAATTTTAGAATGGTGGGCTCGTTTGCTTCTAACTTTTATAATACTTGATCTATTGAGTCCAGACTGGTACCGTTAGATTGATTGTTGTCCTAGCTTTCTAGCGGTATTATATTCGTCCGGTTCTATTCGTTTGTTGGCAAATTTTTTGAAAGTGGGTGGAAAATGCTCATTTTCCTCAATTTTGGCAAGGTGGTCTGGTTCGCTTCTATTTTTTTCAATTTTTGATGTATTGAGTCTAGACTAGTTTGGTTAGACTAATCGTGGTCTTAGCTTTCTAGCGGTTCTATGTTCATCTGTTTAATTTTGCTTTTTGGCATTTTTTAAAGTGGCTGGAAAATGCTCATTGTTTGTCAAGGCTCAAGAAATTCAAAACTTCTCCGACAAACTCCTGACAAAACGTTTTCGTTTCCTTCTCTTCTAGCATCAACCACTGACAGTACAAAATCATTGAACAATTTTCAAATAGAAAACTGAACAAAACGGTAATTTTTGATGCACTGCCAGTCTAGTTCTATATAAAAGTTAACGGGTGGAGTGGTAACCGTTCATGTCTCATGAAGTTGGAAATTGGAGCGATTTACCCCTGTGCAATTTACAATTGGGAATTTTTTCCCGTCTCATGAAATTGGAACTTTTTTCCAATCCTGTTTTTTGTTTTTATTTTTTTTAGATCCTCTGTAGGAGTCCAATTTGACTCAAAATCGAAAATTTCAATGATACTAAATT
Organism: Symsagittifera roscoffensis; assembly: GCF_963678635.1. NCBI lineage: Eukaryota > Metazoa > Xenacoelomorpha > Acoela > Convolutidae > Symsagittifera > Symsagittifera roscoffensis. The sequence continues at coordinate 992 of NW_026970806.1, read as the reverse complement.
TTTTTTAGCTTCAGAAATTGGAAATTTGAACCCTTCTAGTGTTTTTCAAACAGGGTTTTGCGAAGTTCAGTCCTGTTCTTTGAATAAGTTTCTCTGACTCGATTTTTGCATTTCAGAGGTTGTTTGCTGAGAAGTTCGAGTCTTTTGAAGAAACAGTTGCAGCTAGGACACCGGAAGCACTTGAGGAAGCTATCTATATCCTTTGTAAGAAAGTTATCAATTTTTTTTCAAAACTTCCAACAGTTCTTGGACGTATTTTTCCAAAATATTCTCCTTCATTTACATCGTAAGTAAGGCTGTTGCGCTAAATTGCTTTCTCGACAACAGGTTTGTCTTTAACGGAAACTACACGAAAGTTTTCAGGATCATGACCAGATTTTGGTATGGTTTCTATAAAGTATCTAACAGTGTGAGAGTCGAGATCCTTATGTCTATGCATTTACATATTTACTGCGCAGAAAAGACACAGAGAGTCTTTTTTATGGTTCCTTGCCTTTGTTGTATAGAAGACAGTTAACAGAATAGTTTTTCAGAAGCGTTTCGGGTAGGATGTGATGTTTTTGTTCAAAGCAGCAAAAAGTGTAATATTAGTAATCATTTTGAATCTGCTGCGACATTAGTGGTTTCCTTGCTCCACAAAAAGTTCTGCTTTCCCTTGATTGTAATCAAGTCTGCTTTAAGTACACAGCATATCGAATTTTTCAATACAAGTACTGTTTTCATGAGCATATCAATTTTCACCAGTCTTTCTTTTTTTTCGAAGAACAAACTCAAGGGCAATGTTGATATTTTTTGCAGAGCCCAGCTGGTAGAAAACTTCTTCGACTTTCTCGTTGATTATCTGTTGATTATCTGATTAATTTTTTCACCATCATCCCTTTCTTCTTAAAAGATCTTGTTCAAGTCTGCTACTGTATCAATTGGTTTGCGTTGTTTTGCTAAATGTTCCTTTCTTCGATGATGTTGAGGAGAGTAGTAGCTTGCAGAACATT
>NW_026970805.1:0-15749 GCF_963678635.1 Symsagittifera roscoffensis | reverse complement strand
GGAGTACAGTGTTGTTTAGTGCAGTGTAATTTAGTGTAATGTAATGTAGTGTTTTGTAGCGGATTTTATCGCAGTGTGGTGCACTGAAGTGTAGCGCAGTAGAGTGTAATGTATTATAATGTAGTTTAACGTAATGTATCGTCGTGTCTTCTTGTGTCGTGTAGTGTAAACAATTATTTTGTAGCGTAATGTAGTGTAGTGATGTGTAGCTTATTGTGGTTCAGTGTAGTGTAATTTTTTGTAGTGTAGTGCAGTTTGGTAATGTGTAGTGTAGTGTAGTGTAGATTAGTGTTTAGTAGTTTATGCCCGACCCGAATCGATACAACAGTATCTCGAAGATTTTGACCGCAGTTTCGCATTCCTCTTCCTTTTTTGCAACTACGCATTTCAACGCCGTGTCTTCTAAGTTGCTGAGTATCGCTGTGCAAACTTTTCTCTCGTCGTTCAAGTTGTCTTGTTCCAAATGTACTCTCATGACTTCTGCCCAAGTATCGATGCATCCGTCTGAATCATTTTTGAACTCTTTCGGCTTCTTGAAAGTTTCCCTGGATTTGCCACCTCCTCTTTCACTCGAGTCGGTGTTCCTTGTGGCGAAGGCCTCCAGTGTCCTGTTCATCATCTCCCAGGTGCTCGCCCACGTCATGGCATCCGGTCCCACGTTATTGTTCGTCGTGGAATCTCCTGGACCGCTCGTCGTATTTGCAGTTCCACTTTTCATAATTCTCCCGCCCCCCAGGTGCTTTGCTTACCGCATCCCGGGGTAACCGTAACGGTGTTGACTCCCGTTTGTTCCGCTGTGGTTCGATTTGTCGCCAGATTGTCTAGTTATATATTTTTTCTCAAGAGAGCATTCAGTTTGGACTGTATGGCACACGAACTCTCCTCCTGGTCCCTGCTCATAGTGTCCATCCTCGTCTCTAGTTTTCCTAGCTCACTCATCACAGTATCATATTAATGCTTCATTTCTTGCATGTCGTTTTTGATGTTCTTTTTTCGATCTTTGTCAGTGGCCTCTACCTTATATGGAATCTGCTGAAGCTTTTCCTCTGTCGCCCTTGCCAGGTTAAAGTAATTGTCCAAGTTCTCGTTTTTGTGGTATCTCAATTCCTTCTTTATCACTTCTCAATTCCTTCTTTATCACTTTTCTCTGTACTTTAGTTTCTTGTCGATCTGATCTAGCTTCGCATCAAATCGCCCAGCTCAAGAGGAGTTGTTGTTTCATGGTCAGCTGTCGCCTTATTGCTGGCTGCTGCCCCTTGTTTAACCTGATCATCGTCTTGGTCGGCGTCTGTTGTGATTGTGGAAACTGTTCCAAACGTTTTGCCTTTCTCGGCATTCTGTTCTTCCGCCATTACGTCTCTCAGGTTCATTCCGACCATCATTGCTTTCCTCTCTGTGAATGACGTTCTTTTCGCTAGACTCGTCCTTTATTATTTCTGGCGTGTTACCCGTCGTGTCCTCCACAGTGTCTATTGGTGAGAAATCCATCACTTTTTGCTTTTGTTCTTCTGCATTCGGCATTGGTGTCGACTCCGTTGTCTTCATCTCCACCTCATTAACACTCTTATCTGGTGTTTCCAGATCAATCTCTATAACTGGTTCTGTTTGTCTCCCCTCAGCGCCCTCTTTTGTCTTGTTCTCCTTTGCGCTTCGTGTGTTGACCAACCTCACTGAAAAATTCTTTCTTGTTGTTCTTGGGCCATTCGTTGTTATCTTTCGTTGCGACGAGTTATGTTTTGTCTTTGACTCTGTAGCTCTTTTTTCAGCTATTGGTACCCTACTCCGTCTCATGATTTTTTTTTACAAAACCTGTATTTACAATATTACCTTTTACCAAATTCTATTCTAAGGATAAAATTTCTGAAAATAAAAAATTTTACAAAAACGTTCCTATTCCTTTTGAAGATTTATAAAAAAGTTACTAATTCGTGATCCCAAAAAAATCGGATCTTTCGCGATTTAATCGTTCCGACTAGTCCTTCCGCTTTTTACTTAGCGTTGAGTTATTTCGACCTGTCTTAAGACCTTTTAGTACCATCACACCACTTTTTTGAATTGTCGCGAGATCTCCCGGTACTGTCCCAACTCTTCTATATACTGCCCCAAGCATTCTATGTAATGTCCTAAGCCTTTTCTCTACTGTCTCAAGACTACTCGGCGCTGTCCCAGTACTTCCTGCTACTGTCCCAAGACTACTGTCCCAAGACTGTACCGTCCCAAGACTACTGTCCCAAGACTATACAGTCCCAACACTACTGTCCCAAGACTGCACTGTCCCAAGACTAAACTGTCCCAAGATCACCGTCCCAAGACTGTACTGTCCCAAGTCCACTGTCCCAGGACCACTGTTCCAAGACTGTACTGTCCCAAGACCACTGTCCCAAGACTGCACTGTCACAAGTCCACCGTCCCAAGACTGTACTGTCCCAAGACCACTGTCCCAAGACCACTGTGCCAAGACTGTACTGTCCCAAGACCACTGTCCCAAGACCACTGTCCCAAGACCGTACTGTCCCATGACCACTGTCACAAGACCACTGTCCCAAGACCACTGTCCCAAGCCTGTATTTTCCCAATACCGCACTGTCCCAAGACTGTACTATCCCAAGGCCGCACAAACCCAAGACAGCACTGTCCAAAGACCTCTTCGGTACTGTACCAAGACTACTCGGCGCTGTCCCAGTAATTCCTGCTACTGTCCCAAGACTGCTGTCCCAAGACTGCACCGTCCCAAGACTACTCTCCCAAGACTGTACAGTCCAACACTACTGTCCCAAGACTGCACTGTCGCAAGACTAAACTGTCCCAAGACCACCGTCCCCAGACTGTACTGTCCCAAGTCCACTGTCCCAAGACCACTGTCCCAAGACTGTACTGTCCCAAGACCACTGTCCCAAGACTGCACTGTCCCAAGACCACCGTCCCAAGACTGTACTGTCCCAAGACCACTGTCCCATGACCACTGTCCCAAGACCACTGTCCCAAGACCACTGTCCCAAGACTGTACTGTCCCAAGACCACTGTCCCAAGACCACTGTTCCAAGACCACTGTCCCAAGACCGTACTGTCCCAAGACCACTGTCACAAGACCACTGTCCCAAGACCACTGTCCCAAGCCTGTACTGTCCCAAGACCGCACTGTCCCAAGACTGTACTGTCCCAAGGCCGCACAAACCCAAGACAGCACTGTCCAAAGACCTCTTCGGTACTGTACTAAGACTCTGCAACCAAGTGTCTGGGCAAGGATTTCTTCTTCTTCGTTGTCGGGACTCTTGAATCACTGTACCTGGTACCTCCCCTTGAGCTCTTGTTAAAAAAAATTACCCTAAAACCCAGTCTTACTGGCCAAAAATTTTGATTTACTTTCCCCCCTGTCTTTATCTCCTTCTTAATACTTTGATACGTGTTGAAATCCAACTTGTTCGCAGGTGTCTTGTGATCACTTGTGGTCTTGTTCGTTCAAAAACCAATTGAAAAAAAAATTTACCAAAACGTAAAAAAAACTAAAAAGGAAACATTATAAAAACAGGGAGATGAACACACCTAAAACTTAAAGGTGACAGATGTCAACCTTTATTCGAAAAATAAAACGTCTGGTACCTGATTGCCACGCGTTTTCCACCCCCCTGCTAGCGATCTTATGGGGTATCACAAAAACTGTCTTTTTCCGTTCCCCCACCCGATCCGACCAGGGTGCCTACCTTAACTCGATCTTAAAATTTGATATTCGCTTCTTATAATTGACACGTGTATGATTCTGATATAACTAAATTGACGATGTCGATCAATTATTACTCTAATGTGTCCTCCCTTTTTACAATTTACAACCGCCAACCTCCAACCTAACCAGCCCCCCTTCTAACCTCACACTTTTTAGCCCCTCTTAAGACGAAAATTACCTTAAGCGCCGGGTGCTAAAACTCCTGAGAGAAAACCGTAGAACCTGTTTCCAGGTTCTGCTTGAGTAAAAACGTTCCTCAAAACAGGGGGATTCCGCTTATCCAATTTTACACGTATCTCCTATAATGTAATGTGGATTTTAATGATAACTTTTTGACCAACTTGAGAACACCCCTGCGCGTCCTCCTCTTGTTGTTCTGATTCCGTGCTGGTTGTCTCCTTGACGTCCACTGCACTTGTCAACGTCACCACTTTTCCACTTGGCTGGTCAAATTTTCCAGTCAAGTCTCCTAGTGGTTCAGCTAAATCCTTGTGGACCACTTTCCAACTCGGCTGGTCACCTCTTCCAGTCAAGTCTCCTAGTGGTTCAGCTCAATCCTTGTGAACCACTTTCCAACTGGGCTGGTCACCTCTTCCAGTCAAGTCTCCTAGTTGTCCAGCTGACCTCCTAGTTGCAAGCTATCTGAAAACCCTTAAAAACGCGCCACACTCGGACACATTATTGAGGTTGCTGGATTAGATTGCTGGATTGATCGAAACGATCGGTCTTATAAAACAGTATAGGTACACTATTTAATTATTATAAAGGTTTGATCCAACTAATCTGGTGTCAAAGTCACTGTCCTTTTTCGTTACTTGGTTTATGTTAATTTTGTATTTTCTATATTGGTTTTTTGCTTCGCTTTTTGTCTTTTGCTCTTTTTTTGTCCCCCTAGTTACCACCCTTACACGGTTAGCTAAGCTTCGTTCGGAGAGCGTACTAGGAAGTTTTCTAGAGTTTTCTTAAAAAGCTATCACGTTACAACCGGAAGGCTTACACATTCCCGCTGAACCGTACCACCAGTAATCTTGAATGGGCATGTAGCCCGCGGCTGTGTCAAGTGGGTTCGACTCCGTAGTCATGATGTCGTAAAAACACCCAGGAGCGCCAGAAAAACACTATGTAACAGTCGCCTACTTCAGTCACATATGAGGCTTAAGAAAAATAGGCCTTATAACCCTTGGCTTAAGAGTCAGGGACACTATCTCTTGTGTTTTTCTACCTCAAAACGGTCGGAGCCAATTCGTTTTACTTGCGACATGAGACTAAAACCCATTACAACTCAAAGGCCACTACCAAAATACCCCCCAATCTAGAAAAAAAGAACGACCCCATACTTAGGTCTCAAAATACCCAAAATACACGAACGCCGCTAAAACAGGGTCGGAACAATCTGTACAGTTGATTTTTATTAGACAGTGGAACTTTGATCTAGTTCAGATGGATCAACCTAAAACTCGCCTTATCTCATTATAACAATTATAAAAAAACACTCAAGAAATTAGATTAAGCATTTACATACCAGCTCACTCGAGAATTAGAGGTAACTAAATTAGTTAGCAACTTGAGAATAATCGGGGCGATTTCTCGCCGAAGCCTACACCTTTTCAATAGCGGACCACCAACTCAGCTTGACGTAGCTGAGATTTTTCTTTATTTGATTCAACGAAGATATGCCTGTATATCAGAAGGAGGGGAACAGCTTATACCTGCTTCATTGTGTATACCAAGACAATGAAGTTGAACATCTTTTATTTAAGAAGAAAAGTCTTGCAAATGTCAATATAACTTCAATGGGTTTTTGGCGTGTGCCTGCAGCGAGTATTCAATGCTAGCATTACAATACAAGAACTCTAAAACATTGTATCGCAATATTCGCATTTTTTTTACTCGTTGAGGTTGTGCAATGAGCCTTGATCTGGTCTCTATCTGTCTAAACCAGAGTCACAAGGCTCACCCAACTGCTGCTTCTTAATGCTGCTTCTTCAGTTTTTTGGAGGTTTTTAACTTCCATTCCATTTTTCTTTCCACTAAGTTGCATGTTGCAAGCAACATTGCCGCCCACTGGTAGACTTCCGCAACCCGAGGTAATGGCCATTGTAAGGTGGGTTGGTTTTCGTCCATCAGAAGCACAACATCACCCACTTCGAAATTTCGTTGTTTTGAAGTCCACTTCTTCCGTGGCTGCAGAGAAGACAAGTACTCTTTGCTCCATCTCTTCCAAAAAACTCCAATGAGTTTCTGCATATGTGCCCACCGTTTGGCTGGATGGGTTTCAAAGGGCTGGTGTGTACTTGTCATCAGTGGGGGCACTGGTATTGGCAGGTACTGCATTTCTTTCCCTGTCACCATCATAGCTGGTGTTAGGGTTCGTAGGTCCAGAACGTCGGTCGAAATGAGGATTGCTTCAATGTCGCATAGTAGAGTAGAAAGTTCCTCGTACGTCAAAACATTGTTCCCCATGACTCTTCGCAGATGTGCTTTCGCAAGCTTCACGCCCGATTCCCAAAGTCCACCATAATGAGGAGCTCCTGGTGGAATCATTCTTCAAGTGATTCCAATCTCATCTGCGGCACTTGGCATTGATTGTGTTCCGAACTTCTTGGGTAGGTTCATTTGCAGTTGCCTTAGTTCATTTTTAGTTCCAACAAAGTTCAGTCCATTGTCTGAGTACATCCTTGCTGGAGCACCACGTCTAGCACAATATCGTCTCAAGGCAGCAGTACAAGACTGGGAGGACAAACCCGATGTTAGCTCCAAATGTATGGCCTTTGTTGTGAAGCAAATAAACAAAGCCAAACATGACTTTGACAGCTGTTTTCCATTCAGTGTCACAAAAGGACCAGCAAAGTCCATGCCAGTGTGAGTGAATGAGGCGAAGGCGTTATTCGTTCTTTGGGTAGGTCTCCCATCAAGGGTGATTTGATCGTCCGTTGAATCGTTGGCACTTCACGCAGTTTCGTATGAGGTGACGAATTGCTGCTTGCGCGTCCACAATCCAGAAATGTCGTCGAAGTTCAGCAAGGATCGTATTTGCGGGAGCATGAAAAAACTTCAGATTGATGTCCTGCAGGATGAGTTTGGCCAGTCGACTTTTCTTGGGTATCACGATTTGGTCGCGCTGACCCTCTGCGAGAGTTTGGTTCTGAGTCAGTCTCCCGCCCACCTTGATGAGTCCGTCATCAACGAAGGGGTATAGTCGCAGAAGATGGCTTTTCTTCGCAACTCATTCGCCAGCATTCATTGCCCTTAGTTCATCACTGAAGAACTTAGTTTGTTCGTTTCGTATTAGCCTCAGAAGGGCGTTGCATCTATTCGTCAAAGAAGTTGGATGAACGTAACTGCCATCTTCTGGGTGCTTCTGGTTTCGATGTGCAAAAGAGACAACACAGCACAGTACACGAATGCACTTCTGTAGACTGCTGAATTTTTCCAGATCTAATAGTGCGTCCAAAGAAGGTTTGACCAATTGGCAGCTATTGATAACTGCATTTTTCAGAACCAACTTTTGTTAGCTTTGGTTGGTCTGGAATCCGAAGTTCAGAGAGCCAGCTCGGTCCATGCCACCACAGTGAAGAGTTGTTCAGCGTAATTGCATCGAGTCCACGAGTTGCAGCATCAGCTGGGTTTTCCTTACTTCGTACATGGCGCCAGTTGACTGGTTTCAAAACCTCCTGTACTTCATGCACTCGGTTGTGAACAAAAGTCTTCCAGATGTTGGGGGTCTCGTTAATCCAACAAAGTCCAATCGTGGCATCTGTCCATCCGAAAACTTCCTTCGGATTCCGACCTATCTTTTGAAGTGCTTTCCTTGTATGGTCCAGCAACTTGCATCCTAGCACAGCTGCACACAATTCAAATTTGGGGATCATCAAAGGTTTCAAAGGTGCCACTCTTGATTTAGCCACAAAAGGATTGGTTAATTTCGTCTTCGTCTTCCTGACGTAGATACAACTGGCGTATGCGGTTTCTGATGCATCACAAAACAAATGAAGCTCAAAACTGTCCTCCACAACATGTCTCGGTATGTCAAAATTCTCCACATTGTGAACTTTAGTCCTCCACCTTAGAAACGTCTCCATCATATCATCGGGGAGTTTGTCGTCCCAATTGATTCCCCGCGACCAAGAGGATTGCATGATGAGTTTCAACGGAAGCGTTATCGGAGTCAGCCAGCCCAGAGGATCAAAGATCTTAGAGATGTCTGAGAGTAGAGATCGTTTTGTCATGTTCTCCTTCAGATCGTGGGCTACTTTGAAGACGAAGACATCGTCTGTCGGAAGCCACTTGATTCCTAATGCTTTCACAGAGTGTTCTTTTGCTGAGAACTCGTGTTCATTTTCGCGCAACTCACTGGGCAAGGATTCCATGACTTCTGCTGAGCTGCTTACAATTTTTCGTAGAGGAAACTGTTTCGTTGCTAGCTGACATCTAACGTCACTGAGCAGTTTCTTCGCAGAGGGTATGTCATCTGCGCCAGTCAACCAGTCGTCGACGTAGAAGTCTCGACTGATTGTTTCTTCGACACAAGAATGCTTGCCTGCTTTTTTGAGTGATCGAACAGAATGATAGCAACTGCTAGCAACCCCATATGTCACTCGGGTCATCCTGTAGGTATCTATTGGTCGATCGGGTATATCTCTCCATAGAATTCGGTGGAAGTTCTTATCCTCCGCGTTAAGAGCCACCTGATGATACATCTTTGCAATGTCTCCGGTGATTCCAATGGGGTAGCATCGGAATCTTAGCAGATGATCAAACAAATCGTCTTGAAGCTTGGGGCCAACCATCAATGCATCGTTCAGTGAAATTCGGGTTCTAGTAAGAGCACTAGCGTCAAAGAGAACTCGTAGCTTTGTAGTTGTAATATCCTTTAGAACGCAGTGGTGAGGAAGGTAGTAGCATCTTTTCTCTGACATTATCTGGTGGTGCAACTTCTAGGTGACCCATGTCGCGGAACTCTTTGATGAAGTCTCGGTACTGAGTGTACAAAGCCACATCCTGTTTAAGCTTGCATTCCAGACTGAAGAATCGTTTGAGTGCATTGGCTTTGCACTCGCCGAGGGTTCCAACGGTTGTCTTGAAAGGCAAACTAACAGAGTATCGACCATCTGGCTTAGTAATGGTTGTTTTGTCGAAATGATCCTCAACAAGTTCTTCATCCTTCGATCGAGGGCATCGGTTCAAAGGCAAGTCCTCAACTGTCCAAAAGCGACTAATGTCCAGCTCAGACTCAAGACTGACAAAGTTTGTTTGCAAAACTCTATCAGTATTGCGCTTGCTTAGTAACTGTACTGATCCACTCACAATCCAGCCAAAAATTGATTCATCCAAGGTGAGAGATCCTTCTCGTATCCGTTTACCTGTGGTGAGCTCGTTTGCCAGTTCAACACCACATAGATGATCAACCCTTCCTCTTTTGTCGAAATCTGGATCCGCCAGCGCATATCGAGATGGTAGGTTATGTTCGCGTACTTCCACATCGTCTCCTGGTAGATCTGATGTGACTTGAGGCATGATGAAGAAGTCTGCTCGTAGTAATCTGTCTTCTCCTGGCAATGACAAAGTTATCGGAGCCAGTCCTCTCGTCTCCATAGGGGGGCAGTTCCAACTGGTTTCACTGTTTGGTTGACTGACTTACGAGGCAATCCATTCCGTCGTACGAAGCTTTCACTGACGAAGTTTAACTGCAATCCATTGTCTATCAAGGCACGGCAAATGATTTCCTGTCTGTGATGGTTGAACAGCGGTATCCTGAAAGTTCCAAGTAGGGCCGTTTTGTCAGGTTCCGTAGCACTAATTACAGTACACAGGTTGTTTCCACTCGTATGACAATCGTTCACAGTCTTTCTCTCAGTTGTAATCGGTGGTTCCCTGCGCTGGTTGTCCGCGTGAAGAAGAGAATGGTGTCTTTTTCCACACTGCTTACAATTGTGAGTGCTTGGGCATTTCGTTACCATATGCCCTGGGCGCAAACAATTAAAGCACAGTCGTTTGGAAGTCACTTCGTCTTTCCGTGTATGTACTTTCAACTTCTTGAACTCGTTACATGCCGTTACAGTATGAAGTGCTCCACAAAACACACATTGCTCGTCCACAGTTGTTGCTCCATACGATTGCCTCCGGTCGATTTTACTTTGGACATCAGAATGTGCTTCAATTCGAGTCGTTGGATTCTGTAAAGTGATTGATGACTTCACTGCTTCTAGTGCCCTCGATCGCGCACCAATGAAATCGTCAAGCTCGTGTAGTTTCTGGAGCTCTCTTCCTGGTTTGTGAAGCTGCCATTGCTTTTGGCTTTCCGGATCCAGTTTCTGCTCAATCACATGAACCAGTATTGGATCCCAGTCTTGAGTATTACAGCCTTGCACTTCTAATGCAGTCACGTTTTCGCGCAAACATTCCAAAAGCTTCCTGAGGCTTGTTCCATCTTCGGTTTTCAAAGTCGGGTAGTTTAATACAGCACTGAGATGCATGCTTACAATGAACCTCTTGTTGTCGAATCGGTCCATTAGAGTCCTCCTTGCGAGCTCGTAGTTCACGTCTGTTACTGCTACATTTTTGATCAGATCGTGTGCTTCTCCTCGAAGTGAAGACTTGAGGTAGTTCAACTTCTCAGCGTTTTGGAGGTTTGGGTTTCCATGTACAGCAGAATCGAACTGATCGATGAAGCTCGTCCACTCTGTATACTTCCCACTGAAGGAGGGAAGATCTATCTTTGGCAATTTGATCTGACTTGATCTTGGTGAGAACATTGTATGAAGCCCGTTCGCTTCTCCTGTTGATCCTCTGGAAGACGCTTGCTGATCTTCCAAGAAATCATTCGTCTGCTGAATGAATTCTCGTACCTCTGCTCTGAACTCACAAGCCGTTTCAAGCTCGGCTTGCAGACGTTCGTTTGGTACAACGTCCTCTATCAATCGACCCTTTTCACTGACCGATGTGAGGGTCTCTCCTATGACAGCAAGAGAAATTCGCAAGCCAGCAAGATCAGTCACTGGATTGACCGATCGGATTGAGTTTATTCGATGCCTATGCTTAGAAATGCATGTCTTGTGACCACTTCTGGAGTGAACCAGCTTCAGGTATGTTCGTCCTGACTGATCGCTCTCCTCCTTTACATTGCTCTGACCTGGTTGCTCTTTCGCAGCTGATCGTACATTGCCTTGCTCGTTCGTGAAGCCTCGTAGATCGTACTGGTCGTTGGTATCACTCATAGTTCGTGGTTCGTGGTTAGTGGTTAATGGTTCTTGGTTTCGTCGTGTCTGGGTCCACGCGGACCAATGGTTTCTCGCCGAAGCCTAACACTTTTCAATAGCGGACCAACTCAGCTTGACGTAGCTGAGCTTTTACTTTAACTTTGATTCAACGAAGATATGACTGTATATCAGAGGGAGGGGAACAGCTTATACCTGCTTCATTGTGTATACCAAGACAATGAAGTTGAACATCTTTTATTTAAGAAGAAAAGTCTTGCAAATGTCATTATAACTTCAATGGGTTTTTGGCATGTGCCTGCAGCGAGTATTCAATGCTAGCTTTACAATACAAGAACTCTAAAACGTTGAATTGCAATATTCGCAATATTTACTCGTTGAGTTTGTGCAATGAGCCTTGATCCGGTCTCTAGCTGTCTAAACCAGAGTCACAAGGCTCACCCAACTGCTGCTTCTTAATGTGGATCAATTTTACAAGCTGTTTTGAAAGTTTGGAATGTTCGATATAAACTACAATACATAAAAAGGGGCTTAATCACGCGTAGATTAAATCAAACATTTGACGCAAACATCTTTGTTAGTTTAAATCAGTTTTTTGGCGGTTTTTAATTTCCATTCCATTTTTTTTCCACTAAGTTGCATGTTGCAAGCAACACGGGGAATTAAGTTTGATTTAATAAGTTCTAATCGAACAGGTTTTATCTTGAGAATGGAGTTCTGGTACTGGACCATTGGGACACTTCGGTTGTCCACCTTTCCAGTGAACGTTCACTCTGGTCCAACTGAATTTCAGTTTTCTTTGTGTCCTATATCAAGATAGGACAGCTCTACTCGTGTTGTTTAGATGTCCGAATTTGCGAATAGCATTTCCCGCTGCTTATATTGACCACTTTCCCGCGATTGTCATTTGGTCGTTCTGATCTTGTATTCCTGAGATTTTCAGTTTTCGCGAGAAAGTTGAGCTTGACAGGCTCAATTCGAATTTTTGAAAAAATCCATTTGACACCAAAATTATGTTACTCCGCATTGCTCAAGACCAAACTTCCAAATATGACCGACTGGCACTTTTTCTTGTATTACGTTGTAGTGCCGCGTAGTGTAGTGCAGTGTTTTGTAGTGTAGTGTTGTGTTTTAGAGTGTTTTGTTGAGATGTAAAGTGTAATGAAAGTTTGTGAAGTGTAGTGTTTTTTAGTGTGGCGTACTTTGGATTTTTTTTAGTGAAGCGTAGTGTTGTTCAACGCAGTGTAAATTAGCATCTGTAGTGTAGTGTAGAGACTTGTATTGAAGTCTAATGCAGTATTTACAGAAATTTAGTGCCGCGTTGTAGAGCGTTGTGTAGTGTAATGAAGTGCAGTTTAGTAGTGCAGTGTAGTGTAGTGTACTCTAGTATATGTAGTGTAGTGTAGTTTAATGTAGTGTCTTGTAGTTTAAATTAGTGTAGCGCAGTATAGTGTAGTGTAGTGTAGTGTAGTGTTGTGTAGTGTAGTGTAGTGTGGTGTAGTGTAGTTTAGTGTAGTGTTTTATGGTGTAGTATAGTGTAGTTTAGAACATTGAGGTGTAGCGGAGTATCGCGCGGAATAGTATTGTGGAGTATAGCGCAGTGTAGTGAAGTGTAGTGTAGTGTAACCTAGCTTTGGAGAAATTAATGTAAGGCCTCGGAGTGCATTGTAGTGTAATGTAGTGTAGTTAAAGATAGAACAATGCTGTGTAGCTTAGCGTAGGTTGGTACAGTGAAAGTCATTGCAGCGAATTGTAGTGTAGTGTAGTGTATTGTAGTTTAGTGTAAGGTAAAATTTTGTAGTGTAAAGTAGTGCAGTGTTTTGCTGCTTGGGTAGTGGGGTAGTGTAATACAGTAGTGTGCAGTGCATTGTAGTCTATTGTCTATTGTAGTGTAATGCATTGTAGTGTAGTGTAGCGTAGTGTAGTGTAGTAAAATGCAGCGTAGTGTAGTGTAGTTTGTTTAGTTAAGTGTAGCGCAGTGTAGTGCAGTGATGTGTAGTGTAGTCTTGTGCAGTGTAGTGTGGTACAGTGCAGTTTAGTGCAGTATAGTGTGAGATAATTTAGTGTAATGTAGATAGTGTGATGTAGCGGATTGCAGCTCAGTGTGATGCAGTGAAGTGTAATACAGTGTAATGTAGTGTAGTCTAGTTTAAAGTGGTTCAGTTTAATGTACAGTAGTGCCTGGTTCTCTATCCTAAGGCAGTGTAGTACAGTGCAAGGAAGTGTATCTTTGTGCAGTGTAGCGTACTGACGTGTAGTGTAGTCTACTGAGCACCGTATGGTACAGTGTTTTATAGTGGAGTGTAGTTAAGTGTAGTGTACTGTAGTGTAGTGTAGTTTAGTGTAGTGTAGTGTAGTGTACTGTAGTGTAGCGTATTGTAGTGTAGTGTAGTGTAGTGTAGTGTAGTGTAGTGTAGTGTAGTGTAGTGTATTGTAATGTATTCTTTGTAGTTTATTCTTGTGATGTGTAATGTGAAGAAAAACTGTGTAGTGTAGTGTATTGTACAGTAATGTAGTGTAGTGTAGTTAAGTGTAGTTTAATTTGGTTTCTTTTAGTGTAGCTTATTGTAGTTTAGAGTAGTGTAAATTTGTGTAATGTAGTGGCGTGTAGTGTAGTCTACTGCAGCGTAGTGGGATGCAGTGTAATTTACTTCCGCGTAATGTAGTGTATGCTTTTGTAGTGTAGTCTAGATAAGTGAAGTGATGTGTAGTGTAGTGTATATTTTCTAGTACATTGCAGTGAAGTTTAGTTTGAAGCAGTGTTCTTTTGTTTAGAGTAGTGTAGTATATAACAGTGTACTGTATTCTAGGGTAGTGTAGTGTTGTGTAATGTGGAAAAACGGAAGGTCGTACGGTTTCGTTTAGTGTAGTTGAGTGCCAGTATAGTGTAGCCTGACACATAGAAAGGTAGTGTTTTATAGTGCAGTGTAGTGTAAATTAGTGTAATGTAGTAGTTTTTCTGGTTATGTTTTATGTTGTATTACAGCGTAGTAGAACGCAGTGTTTTGTAATGTTGTTTTGTGTATTGTAGTATAGTGTAGTGTAGTGTATTATAGTGTAGTGCAGTGTAGAATAGTGTAGTGTAGTGTAGTTTACTGTAGTATTGTATGATGCAGTGTAAAGTAGCGATGTGGGTTGTAGTGCAGTGATGTAGTTTATTCTAAAGTAGTGTATAGTAATACTGTGTAAAGAAGAGTAGTGTAGGGTAGTCTAGTGTGGTGTGTTGTAATGTAGTGTAGTGTAGTGTAGTAAAGATATTTGTGGTATAGCTTGTATAGTGAAGTGTAACGTAGTCAATGGCATTGTAGTTTTGCGCAATGTTTTAAGGTGCAATGTAGAGTAATGTAGTGCAATGTAGTGTAGTGTAGTCTAGTGTAGTGTAGTCCAGTCTGTTTTAGTTGTGTGCAGTGTAGTGAAATTTAGGCTGGTGTAAGGTAACGAGGCATTGTGTAATCTTGTGTAGTAGAGGACAGTGTATTTTCTATCTAGTGCATTGCAGTTTTTTGTAGTGGCAGTGTATTAAGTTGCAGTTTAGCGTAGTCTAGTGTGTGGTAATTTATTCTAGTATGAGGTAACGTAGTGTAATTAGTGCTGTGTAGTTTAGTGTAGTGTAGAGATTTTCTGGTAATGTAGTATAAGGTAATGTATGGTTTTAAAGCGTGTTGTAGTGAAGCGAGGTTCTTTCAGGTGAAGGTTAATGCAGTGTTGTGTAGTCTAGTGTAGGGGATAGCGTATAATAGTGTAGTGTATTCCGGTATATTGTACTAGTTTATAGTTTTTTACAGTTAGTTGAATGTAGTGTTGTGCATTGTTGTGTATTGAAAAGTAGTGTAGTGTGGTGTAGTAGAGTTTTTTCTTTACAATTTAATGTAGTGTAGTGTAGTGCAATGTAGTTCAGAGTAGTGTAAATAATGTAATTTAGTAATTTTTCGTGCCCTGTTTTGCGTTGTGGTGCAGCGTAGTTAATATCAAAATTTTTCAGTGTAATGTAGAGTGGTGTAGTTTATTGTATTATGAAAAAGGGTAGTGTCTTGTTGGGTAGTGTAGTGTAGTGTAGTGTAAAGTAGTATCTGGTTGGAGAGTGTAGTGCAGTGAAGTGAAATGTACTGTAGTGTAGTGCAGTGTAACGTTGTGTAGTGCAACATAGCCTATATTAGTTTTTGTGTATTCTAGAGTAGTGTAGTGTTTTCTAGCGTAGTGAAGTGCAGTGAAGTGTGTTTTAATATAGTGCAATGTAGTGTGGCATAGTGTAGTGTAACTTAGTGTAGCGTAGTTTGATGTAGTGTAGTGTAGTATAGTGCAGTGTATTGTAAGGTAATTTAATGTAGTGTAGTGTAATGTAGTGAAACGTAGAGTAGTGAAGTTGTGCAGTGAACTGTAATTTGTATTGCATAGTAGTGTAGTGTAGTCCAGTGCATTGTAGTTTATTGTAGTTTGGTGTGTTCTAATTTAGTGTAGTGTACTGTATAATAGTTTGGTGTAGTTCAGTGTAAAGTGAAGTAGTGTTTTAAACTGTGGTGTCTCGCAGTACATTGTTGTGTAATTCTGTGTAGTGTTGTTTAGTCTAGTGCACTGTGCTGTGGTGTTTTATAGAGTGTTGTGTTATAGTGTAGTGTAGTGTAGTGTATTTTAGTATAGTGTAGTGTAGTTTAGAGTAGTGATGTGTAGTGTAATGTAGTAAAAATAGTGTAATGTGGTGTAGTTTAGTGTAGCGTAGTGTAATGTAGTGAAGTGTAGTGAAGTGTAAAGCAGTGTAGTGTTGAGTTATTAATTTTTTAGTGTTGTCTAGTGCAGTGTATTGAAGTGTAGCG
>NW_026970804.1:0-37359 GCF_963678635.1 Symsagittifera roscoffensis | reverse complement strand
GACATTCGACCAGAATGGCCAAAATGCAATTTATGCAGGATTCGAATTTTGAGCAGTAAGCCTTCCGAGTTGATGATTTCGAAGGATTAGCGACGTTATTGGAACGTTTAGCCAAACGGTGAGGGCTAGAATATTCTAGTATTTTAAATTTTCAAAAATTCGAATGATGACGTCACATTTCTGAGAAATGCTGAAACGGCCATTTTTTAACAAAAAGCGAGTGAAAAACAGAACAACTTTTATCTGCGATTGCGAACAGTACGAAAATCGAGATTGGAGAACGACAACGAACTACAGAATAGCAGAGAACGTTCCGAGTTGCAACTATTGTGCTGCTACAATAGTTGCAAGGCCGTTGCCAACAACGGTGAAGGGTGAGAACCAGCCTTCCGGATTAGCAAGAAATCAAGAGTAAGGAGCTTGATTCAGCGGATTCAAGAATCCGGAAGGGTCTCGGGACGGAAACTTTTATTAACTCACATAAACTTTTAGCATCCTGTCATGTCCTGACTTGAATTTAACTGATATTTTGATTAGTTTTGACAAGGATGAGGTGCTAGGAGTTGGGGGAAAGGGTTGATCCATCTTCGATGGAGATGATGATTTTTATCTACTGAACAAAAACAATAGTAATATAATAAGTAGTAGCCTTGTTTTTAGGAGTGACCTCGTGGTCTGGGGATACTGAGACCCAGCCATGAGCTCACTATTTTTGCATGTAATTCAGTTAATTTGAGCGTTCTGGTCGAAGCCGGAGAACAGTAACGTTTTTGTCGACCCGATGTAAGAAAGACCACCGAAAAGTACTGGCTTGGTAGAGACGGTGAAAAACATGCAAAGCTCTGTTTAGACGCTGGCCAGTCGTCTTAAGACTTAGTTTTGTTATCCGTCGATATGTATCTTCCGGGCGAATGTTACATGTATGTTTTTATGGCGCTCCTGGGTGTTATTCTTTCATAACATCATGACCGGCGGAACCGTTAACGAGCACTCCGCGCCGAGCGGATGCTCACATTAACGCCCTTAATAGGCCTAAACTGCCGGGGCGGAAGGGTAGTTCGGAACGCGGAAGCCTTCTGGATTACCGTGAATAGTTTTTTAACCTAGTTAAGACAGAAAATTCACGAACCAGGAAGGGTGGGGGGAATCATGAACCCCTCATCCCCTGAGTGGTTTGTGACCAAAAACACTTAAAGATATAAGTAAAACCAAACAAAAAGTATTATAGTACCCAAGAAAAACAAAAAACATAAAAAATAACCGAAAAAACCAAAAATAGTAAAAAAGTAAAAAAATCAGTAGAAATCATCCCCCCAGACAAGATGTGATTCAACCCCCCGTTTGTTGTTGATAGATATATTGTTGTTACAGGCATTTATATCAGTCAGGATCGTTACGATCAGTTTTGAAGCCCGTTTGTGAGGCTTGTACTGTAGGGTTATTTGAGCATTTAAGCACGTTAATGATAAATTGCGCTCAATCCGGAAGGGTCAGCTGATTTGCGCTCAATTCGGAAGGGTCCTGGGTGAAGACCGATCCGGCAAGCAGCACAAGGAGCAACAAGAAGGGGCTCAACGACAACAACAATCGACTGTTGGGTATCGTTAACAAGTTTTGTATCCCTTTAGGTACAAAAATTAAGATAGTAATCTGTGGGGGGCTCGACAGTGCTGCACTGTAGTGACCCTTCACCGAACTGCGAATATCCGAGTTAAGCACCTTAATTCGGATAATAAACAAACCCGGAGGGGTATAGTATTACTAATATTATTATTTATATAGCCTATATTAATAGTCTTATATCGTTTTTCAGTGAAAAACAACGAAAACAGACCGGTTTTTAGGGTCAAAATAGCGATATTTTGATCCCCCCACAAGTCGCGATTTTTGAGATATCGATATTTTTTGAAACGGGAAAAAGCGCTAAGTTAGTGTGTTACATCGTAACTTCACTACTGTAATAAGTAGAACCGGTTAACTTTAGTTCGGAAGTGGTTGGAACTAGTTTGGTACCAAAAACCAAATTTTCCCATTTTTGATAGTAAGAAACACTATAAAATCAGAAAATTTTTTGAAATCTTTGAGTTAGGACAGTAAAAATAGTTGTTCGGACAACGTCCACTAGTGAATCTACGAGTTTTAAAACCCGCTACCCGAAAGCCTTCCGGGTTGCAGAGAAATCGAACATAACGTGTTTGATTTGGTGGATTCATCAATCCGGAGGGGTCCAGGTAGCATAGTTTTTCGCAAATTTTTTCTACAATAGCGTTTTAGATCGGGTCTTTTGCATTGAACTAGAAGAGTATAGGCCTTCTGAGCTCGGATCAATAATTTTTAGGTCGAAAGGACCAGATTTGCGGAAAAAGTTAGGCGGAACCTATAAGAGAGAAAATTTTTTGAGTTTGGAAAAAAGACGTTTTGGTTAATAACTTTGGAACTATAGAGCATATCGAGTCAATCTTGGTACCATTAGATCAGAAATTAGCTGAACTTACTAGTAGGAAAGAGAATTACTCGAAAAAGCGAGCGAGAAAATTTTTTGAGATTGTTTTTAGCAAATCACACAAATCCGGAGGGGTACACCCTTCACGTTTTATAAATTTTTTTTGAAAAACCTTCATACCCCTACCAAAAGTTGATAGCGATTGAACTAAGTAACTTAGGACAGTTCTAGACAAGAAGGGAGGGCTGAAGGCACAAGACAACCATAATAGAGTCGAAATTAGGCAAGTGATAAGACCCTTCACCGTTAGAGTGAATTGTCAAATAAGTGCCTTAACTTCAATCCGGAGGGGTCTAGGAAAGGATCCTATACCCTTCCCAGTTAATTCAAACAGCATAAGAGCAACGCAGAACGTATCCGGAGGGGTATAAGCTGAAATTAAGAAAACTACGAAAAGCTACTTTGACAGAGCTAAGGGCTCCGAATCCGGAGGGGTCTTATCGTTGCTAATTCGGAGGGGTCCAAATCCGGAGGGGTCTACTATTAACTAACTCGGAGGGGTCCCAATCCGGAGGGGTCCATATTCTGACAGTCCGGAAGGGTCCTATTTGTACCAATCCGGAGGGGTATTATTTTATTAAGGACTTAGGTAAACGAAAGAAAGACTAAAAAGCGAGAGGTATTAGGTTATTAATAAACAGGCTAGGTATCAGTGACTGCACTGGTAACTTGCCTTTCAAAAAGAACCAGACTAATACAAAACAGATCCGAACTCGGATATTCGCGACACTAAGTCTAAATTAGAAAGAGCGTGACTCATTGGTGTGGATTGAAACATAATACGTTTTTGGGAAAAGTGACTGCCCTGAGGATTTTAGTAGGTCTAGCTCGGGCAGTCCGAAGGCAGATAGGTAACACAATACTCGGTGGGTGCAATAGACGCCCACTTGAGAAAATTACTGCCTTCAAAGTTTTGTCTGTTTGGTGCAGCACCAAGCAGGGAAAGCTTTTTCTTTAAAAGACAGGTTCGACTATTGTACTGCGACCGACTAAGAGTACAAGACACATACGTTTTTTTTATATATATACATTCATATTGTGTCAATATATAATTTTTGTTTTTGATTTTAAATCAACGTAAACTGTGCTTGATTGGGTAGTAAATACACTATCTTTTAAATTGACTGATAACATCATATTGTGCTAGTTTCCAGATCTTTGGACCGATAATCGGTTAGTGTGAATAAATTTTATACAAACTGTACTCTGACGACATACAGGGATTCGTGGTCACTATTTAATAGAATCTGGTGAAATTTATTGTGTTGTGTCATTATTATTGTTAATAAAACTATAAGGTCTCTTGCAATTGAGTCAAGAGTAGGCATAGGAAAGTGACAAATAAAGAATGAGTTTAGACAAGTCAAGGATACCAAAACGAGGTAATAGCTCTAGGAAATTCATACCTGAAAAGCAAAGAAAAATGATGACCGATCCTTTTGTGGATTGGATCAAGCGAACCCGGTCCGATAAAGAGGGGACGGTTTCAGGCAGAATGGTTGAAACGAGAAGTCAAAAGACCTCAGAAGAGCGAAGAGAACTGTTAGAAGTGGAGGTCAATACGGACCATACCATGAACGACAACCAGGGAGTAAATGGACTGGAAGGGAGAGGCAGAAGGCTGGCGAGTGAATCTACTCCGGTAGAACAAGGCCATGATTTTGCCACCTCCACCGGGACGTTGGATCGAGAGGAGATGTCGGAACTGTCCGACATCTCAACTGAAGTAACGGCAACTAGAAGATCTCCGACAGACAACACTATGATGGCAAGCGGAACTGGAAAACAAACAACCTCATCATCGTTCTCAGAAAGAATGAAGAACACCTTCGGAAACATCTTTCCATTCAGCATGGGAGGAGGAGCAGGAAACGATGGGGAGTCCCAGGAGGAAGAGGATGAAGAGGAGCAAGGGGACTTTGGATCTCAAGTCAGTCTCAATAGTTCGATCCAGGAGAGTGAGGCACACGTCGGAAGAGAGACTGGAACCATGGATAAATTTGGTGTAGTGACAACGATAAGCAAAGAGGCAAACACACCGGGCCAGTCGAAGGACTTCGCGATTAGGACAAGTTCGGAGCCACAACCTGAAGAGAGTAGAACCAGAGGGCTTCGCAACGCGTTAGCGGATCCTGAAATAGATAATGATAAAACGTCAAGACAGAGAGTCAAGGCCCGGATCTCTACCAGCACGAAGCTACCTGGGACCGACAGAGTTACACCACCACTAGTGACGCCACTCATGGATAACGGGGCAGCACTAGAGGAAGCCTTAAACAACATAGTGGGCAGTTTAGGAGAACAAAATGAACAGATGTCGATAAGGATGAGTGAACTGGAAAGAGCAGTTCACATTGAAAGAGAAAGTCTGCGGGAAGAAATAAACCGCAACAGACAAGAAGTTGGCAGAAGCGAAAAACGCTTGAAAGAAAGAACGGACGAACATATGACGAGGAACTTGTCGCGAATGACAAGAGAGGCGGAACAGAGGGAGTTACGCTTAAGAGCCGACATGGAGAAGTTAAGAATTCAGCAAGAGCAGTCTTTTGGGTCTCTTGACACAAAGATAGACGCGATGATGGAGAGGCGAACGCAGGCTATCATGGATAGGTTGGACGGGCTACTAAGCAGCAAGAGTGGACCAAAAGAAGGAGAGCCGAACTCGGGAGGTCCCAGCAGGGAACCGAGGGTGAACTTCAATGAACAACAAAGGAGGAAGACAAATGGATCCACTAGAGGCAGGGGCAGTTCATCAGGCTATGCCACAAGGGGTAATACAGCATGGGGCCCGAACAGTAGAGCAAGTTCAACGGGGAACAGACAAACCTCGAACGAACGACCAACGCAAAGCACACATGCGACCGGGAGAAGCGATTCTGGCAACATGGGGCATACAAGCCCGAGGAGGAGTCACATGGGCCAAGCGGGAAACGCTCATGGTGATTCGGATTGCAGGGATGCACCGCACACAGAGCCTTCGACAAGGTGTGAGGACACTCAGGCGGGACACTCAAGGGATGCTACGGCAATGGCCACAGCATTTGAACCCCTGAACAGGTCTTTGGAGACATTCCTGACGCGGTTATCTAGAACCAATGAACGCAGTGAAAAGTCCAGAAGAGTCTTTAAGAAGCCAAGATGCTACAAGGACGAATCTGATGGCTGTATTGATACCTGGATAGAGGTAATGAAGCTGCATTTCGAGGAAGAGGACTTGTCGGAGAGACAGGAATGCAGCGCGCTCACAAGCAACTTAGAAGGGACAGCCCTGAACTGTGTCATGGCTAAGAAACAGTATCAACGTGACACTGCTGAGAAAATCTTCGAAATCTTGTTAAACCGTTTCGGATCAGGGGTGCAGGGGCACCAGGCGATGATGCGCTTCGAGAAACGGAGGCAACGAGAAGATGAAACAATAGACAAGTTTCTCGATGATTTGGAAATGCTGAGAAGACGCAGCCAACCGGATGAGTCAAACCGAAGGATGAACCTGGCCGTAGCCTCAAAATTCATCGATGGTGTGAAAAATGATGAACTTCGTACGATGCTAGCAACGCATTACACACCACTATCAACTAATGCGCCAACACCGGAGGAGTTGAGGCTCAAATCAAAAGAGTATCTTTTGTGGAAACCTCCTTCGAGATCTGGATATTACAAGAACAATTATGGCAATTTTAACAACGGACCAGCTAACCAAGGGAACAATTGGTACAAACCGAGGGATGATATGGACAAGAGACGTTCTTGTGCTAATTGCAGTTCAACAGACCATCATGTGTCAGCATGCCCAGCTTACAAACAAGGCATGAAAGCAATAGGCTTTAGCCTCGAGGACGAAGATGCGTCAGAGTTGGATCATGAGGATTTCATGAGAGGAGTAATTGCGAAATTTGGCCCGAGGTGTTTCTTTTGTAACTTGGAAGGTCATTTTAAATCAGATTGTCCGCAATTCTGGGATGCAGTGGCAGACATCAAGCATCCAAGGCATGAAGAAGCTTTGTCAGGAGTGAAAGCAAGCAAGGCTCGACTTTTGAGCGAAGCAGAGGCATGCAGGAAGGACAAACCTCAAGAGCTGGCGGCAAAGAAAATGCAAGCAGTAACAGAAGAAGCACGTGAACCGGAACCAGCAACTGCGGCCGATGACTTCAAGATCGATTATAAGGCAGCCGCAAAGGATGCTCTGAATAGAGTACAGCAGGAATTGGTGACGAAAGAGATCGAACAAAAAGTGAAACTTGAACTGGAAAATGAAAAGCTTCAGGAGCAACTGAATACCTTCGAGGCAACGGAGTTCGAAGAGACGAAAACACCAAGCAGTTTAGATATGAAACTTAAAGTGATCTCCGGTAAGAGGTTCGGCATGGCGCCGCAGGGAAAGAAGATACAGTCGATAATCTCAGTGGCTGGACACCAGGTAATAAGAAATTTGAGTGAACCATCAGAGTTCACTTTAATGCATTTGGACACATATGCAGATTATCTAGGCAGGTGGAGCCACGCACTGAGTCGAGAGCTGTGCGAGCACTACTAACGACGGGTGGCCCTCGCATGAAGAAACTTCATGGACGCTATTTGGAGGTCTATGGGCCGTATCAAATAATGCTGAACGTGGATGGAATCAGCATCTACACCAGGACTTACATAACAACAGATGATGACCAAATGGGGCAGATCTATTTGGGTGAAGAGGAACTCAAAGTCCGCAGGATAGGCCATGACGCCATGATGGAACAAGACGCGGTACATATTGGATATGAAGCAGATGTGACAGCACACCTGCTTGACACCAACGGAACAAAAATCGGAGTCACAGGGCTTCTGGACACAGGCGCGGTGGTGAGTGTGATGCCGATAAAAACCTGGGAGAGAATGGGCTTCACGCGGGAAGATCTGATTCCTACGAATCTCCGACTAGCCGCTGCAAATCGAGGAGCTATCTACGTAGCCGGAAGAACACCGGTGACGATCCTTCACATGGGAGGACGGAACCTTTGGATGAGCTTCCTGGTGGTAGAGAATCTGGACGACGCCGACCAATTCATCTTGGGCAGAGATTTTGTCAGGAACTTTGACGTGATGATTGACTTGAACAACGGTCTAATACGGATTAGAAACCCGGACCGAAAGTATGTTAAGAGACCAATTAATAGGATAATAACAGACGAGAATAAGGTACCAGTTTTTTTGGATAGAAAAGTAAAATTACAACCAGGACAAGCTGTAGTAGCGATTTTTAGAATGAGAAATTTAAATTGGTTAAGTGATAGTAAACAGGTTTGCTTAGTACCGAATCCAAATAGTCAGAGTTCGGTGATTTTAGGCCGGAGCTTCTCGGTAACGCGAAACGGACTGTGTGTCAGTGTGTTGTTGAACACACTGGACACCACGGTTTCAATCCAGCGTGGAAAGAAGCTTGGTTACGCATTGCCGATGAGGACCGACTATGAAGAGACACAAAACTTGAAGAAATATAGTGTGAAAGACTGTCCTTATCATGCCAATAAAGATAAAATTTTAAAGAGGATTGATGAATTAAAATCTATTCGTAAATTGTTTTTAATGAAATCCGAAACGGACGACGGCTTATCAAGCTGCTCGAATTTTCCGGAACGCCCCTCGTCACATGAACTAGATTCTGACAAACCAGTTTTGCCAGAAATAGAACATTTAAAAGGAAAAATAGGTGAGGGAGATTTTGAAAAATTGCGGGACCTCCTAGATCGGAACGCCGAAGTATTTTCAAAACATAAGGCGGACATCGGTTGCTGTAATTTCGTCGAACACGAAATCGAACTAGAAGAGGGCGCCGTTCCCCATAGGGAAGGCGCAAGGCGAATGACGCCACATAAATCGAAAGCGTGCCGAGCGGAAATAGAAATGTTGCTTGAATACGACATGATAGAACCCTCGAAATCACCATGGGCTTGCGGAGTAGTAATGGCGAAAAAGAAAGGGGGGCAGCTTAGATTTTGTTGCGACTTTCGTTACTTGAACGCGGTAACGATTAAAGATGCGTACCCGATACCGCGAATAGACGAGAGCCTATCCAAACTTGGTGATGCAAAGTTCTTCACCACATTGGACTTGGGTTCTGCCTTCTGGCAGGTTCCTCTGCGAAAGAAGGACAGGGAGAAAACCGGATTCGCGTGCGAATTGGGGTTGTACCAGTGGAAGAGGATGCCCTTCGGCTTGTGCAATGCAACAGCAACCTTTCAAAGGCTGATGGCTCAGGCTTTGACAGGAGTGACCAAAAAGTACGGGAATCTCTTGATGTGCTACGTGGATGACGTAGTCATAGCGACACCAACCCTGGAGGATCACATTGATCGACTCGATGAGGTCTTCGGATGTATGAAAAGAGCAGGCTTGAAATGCAAACCATCGAAATGTGAAATCCTTAGGGATTCGATCAAGTACCTGGGAAGAATGGTGGACCGGCATGGTGTGAGGCCAGATCCAGAAGCAGTAGAGGCTGTGCTGACATGGAAAGCTCCTAGAACGGACACACAGCTCATGAGCTTCCTAGGGTTTGCCAATTACTACCGAGAATTCATAAAAGGATACGCGGACAAGGTGTACCCGATGCAGAAGCTGATGCGCAACAAAGGGAAAAAGTTCGAATGGAACGATGAGGCACAAGTTGCTTTCGAGAACATAAAGCGGGAACTGTGCGAAGCGCCAGTGCTGGGCATGCCTACAGAAAAGGGCATGTATGTTCTTGACACAGACGCATCGGTGGTGGCCATCTCAGGAATATTGCATCAAGAGCAAGAATGGAACGGAAGAACAGTTCTCCGTCCCATTGCATACGGCAGCAAAGTCTTGAGTGACACAGAGATGAAATATGGCGCACCAAAAGCAGAAATGTTTGCAGTAGTTACCTTCGTGGAGAAGTACCGTGCATACTTGGGGAGCGCTCCCTTTAAGTTACGCGTGGACAACAGAGCGTTATCCTGGTTGAAGACCTACTCGATGGATCAGAGTTATATTGGTAGATGGATAGTAAGACTGGATGGCTACCATATGATAATCGAACACAGGATGCGTGATAAACATCAGAATGCTGACAGTCTCAGCAAGAAAACTGAGTTCTATGAAAGATTGGAGCAGAAGCAGGCCAATCAGGCGGAAGTAAAGGAGGGATTCTCGTTTCTGGACAAAGAAACTTATGAAGCGCTTCCCTTAACGAGATGGTTGGATAAGTCTGGACATCCAATTCCGGGGCATCCTGAGTTACCTGTAGAGAAAGCAGCCGAGATAAAGATCCTGTCAAGGGAGGACCCGGTCCCCTTGGATTTGTTGCTGCGCTCGAACCTGGTCCAGCAAGAACTCTCTCGCATGAATATAAACAGCCTCTCATTATTGGATAAAACGGTGCAAGTCACACCACAAGTGATGCGGATACTGAGTGGATTGTTAGAAAGAGAAGTGACCAGAGATTACCCCGAGTGGACAGCAGCAGTGGCATCGCTAACAGTCAGTGAGAAAGTGAAGATCATGCCGTCCAGACAACAGCACGAAGAGAACAAGAGGGATTGTAGGACAATAGTTCAGCAACTAGTATCCTCAATACCCCAAGAGATTTTAGCCAGTACTTCTTACGGACAGAAAGGACAGGAGAGCGGCAAGCAAAAGAAAACTGTCACTTTTGTAGATCGGGATAAAGAGGGTGAAGTTGTAAAACAAAATCTGCTGCAAGACTATTTGTCCGGGGAGAAGGATAAGGAGAAAAACCAGCGATCACAAGATCAACAACCGGGACAAGTGAATTGGTCCGGGGAGTCCGAGATAGACGAGAAAATTCCTGATGAGAAACAGGACCTAGAGAACAAGGTTTTGTCCGGGGAGTTCAGATGGATGCGAAGGAAATACAGACATGATCTGGAGGAGCGTGCAGTCTCCAGCACAACACCTTCGACGGATGATGAATCCCGAAACTCAGGAATGGATACCTATTCCGACAGGAATTCGACTTCGGGATCCGAACTGTCAGAACTGGCGATACACACGCTACTAGTGGAAACTCGGGCGAGAAACCTGGACAGAGAGGTGTACCATGATCCTGACAGTGATCGCTACCTAATACCAAGCGAAAGAGTCTTTGACAACGCAGCGGATGACTTAGAAACAATAGCGGTATCGAAACGTTCGATAAGCCTGTTGCCGCAGAAAGAGGTAGTCAGGACTGAACTTCAGCCGTTTCAACAAGAAACACAACCGTTGGCGAAGATTTGGTGCGTTGAGATGGAAGAAGACACACATCAGCCCAACGAGCTGAACAGTCAGATGAGAGTCATGAAGACGTACTTGAAGGCGAGATACAGACTCTCGGACCTTCTAAGGGCGCAGAGAAATGATCGCATGACAAGCAACCTAAAAAGGTGGATAGAAAACGGTGCACCTGACAAAGGTGACCTGGAAGAAGACAGCTATAGAATCCTGAGACAATACTTCATGCAGAAGGAGGGGAGATTATATCTGAACAAGGACGGGATCGTGGCTTGCAGGAGAAGAGAAGAAGACAAGGTCTTATACAAATATAACGCGATAGTGTTGCCGCAACTCTATCAGACAGAACTATTATTCAGGTCGCATGATCAGATGGGCCATCAAGGGATCGACAAAGTGTATCAGAGGATCCTGAAGCGCTTTGAGTGGCCTGGGATGAAAAAGGCATGCGAGAAATGGGTGACAGCATGTCTGTCATGCCAACAGGTCAAGGATCCTAGGAAGTTGCGATTTCCTTTACAATCAATTGAGTCGTCTGAATTCAACGAGGTGGTGCAGATAGATCACCAGAAGATATGCATGACAGACAGCGGTTACAACCAAGTCTTGGTCATGATAGATCACTTCACGAAGTATGCAGAGGCCGTGCCCTGCATCACTGCCTCGGCGGAAGAGACATGCGACCACCTGATCAATACGTGGATAGCAAGACACGGATGTCCAATGACGTTTCAATCGGACAATGGAACGGCTTTCGTAGGCGAGCTTACGAAAGAGCTTATGAGACGGTCACAAGTCGCTCAGGCTCACTCCACTACATACCACCCTCAGACGAATGGCTTAGTGGAAAGACAGAATAGGACGTTAGTGTCGATGCTGAGGGTATATTGTTCCAGGTACATGACCGATTGGGACAGATACCTTCCACAGGTGATGGGAGCTTATAATAGCACGCAACACTCCACCACTGGAGTCAGTCCACACATGATGCTGACGGGACACGAGAAGTCTTTACCCTTGACATTCTTCTACCCAGAGTATGAGGGAAAGAAAACGTCCCCACAGGTCTACGTGAGGGATGTGATCAAACGCCAACAGGAGTTGAACGATTTGTGTAGACGAAACACTCAGCAGGCACAGGCAAGGCAGAGGAAAAGATTCGACAAGAAAGCAGCTGGTGCAAAGGCCTACTCGGTGGGAGACTACGTATGGGTATTTCAGAACGTTATACCACCGAAAGGAACAAAGAAGCTTCTAAAAAAGTGGAGGGGACCCTTCATGATTACGGAGGTGCACCAGGAGGGACGTTTTTATAGACTGAGTACTGGCCGAGCCGCCCACTACGAGAACATCAAGCCACACAATCCATCGACAGAAGACTGGTGTATACCTGCAGACATGGAAGAGGGGGATTATCTAATGATGGACCCTGCTTGTGAGGTCAATGAAAAAGGCACCAGGCAGAAGAACGATGGAAATGAAATCGTAGAGGATGGTACAGATACACCGCTGGACCTGGATCCAAACGAACAGATCGAAGCGGACGATGAGACCTTGCCCTACGCAGAGGAAGATTGGCAGGATTCCGAACAGACATAGATTCCAAGAACATGGAACCAGATCTTCCGTTCACGATGCAGACTCGTCAGAAAGACGGGATGAGACCAAGAAAGAAATACAATCCTTACGGTGACGACTTTGTAGTGGATAGGATAGATCTAAAGAAAATAGTAGTGGAAGTAGTGGGTTTAGAGGAAATAACCGTGTCACAAGACATTGACATAGTCGATGATCACAACGATGAGTGGGTTGACGACTGGTCGAAACCCGAGGTGGAGTTCGACGATGAGCAACAGCAGTCAAATGAACAAGACCCGACGAACCTGCGTGTCTTAGAGTGGCTGAACGAAATGACATCAGACCCTAAAAAGACCAGCGTTACGATTCAAGACGTAGATCGCGAAAGCGCGAAATACATTAAGACTGAACGAGATGATCCTTCCTGGGCTGCCCAGGAAGGACAACTTCTCATTCCAGCTTCTAATCTTGACTTAATACCCGGTATGCGATCGACGGGGACGCCGATGGATATTTTTGTCCGGGGAGTGGGGGTAGGACTTACCCACACTGAAAATTTGATAATAAAAAAATTGAGAATAGCAAGAGAAACAGGAAACTTAGAAGCAGAAACAGGCGAAGAACCTAAGAAACCTGACATAGGCAGGGTAGTTGAGTCATATTTTAACTTACCAAATGAATATTCAAGTAACATAGTACTAACAGACAGTGATTTCATAATCACAAACAGAACATGTGCGATAGCAATCACCGCAGACATGAGTTTTAGGACAGCGCTAGCGGCAGATTTTAAGAGGGAATATAAAAACGTGGAATTCCTTTGGAAGCAAAGACCAGGGATAGGGGGCGTAGCAGCCTTACCTCCGGCGGTGTCGCAGATACCGGGAAAGTACTTGTGCTTCTTGGTAACGAGGGCGACGGAGAAGCAGCACGTGGACCCAGAAAACCTAGTCTTGTCTTTGACGAGGCTGAGGGACTTCCTTGTGGAAATGGACGTGAAGGAGCTTTCGCTTCCAGTGTACGATCCAAATAGAGGAAGACTGCATCCTCGGGAATTGTACGCGCTTGTACACGTGATATTCTCTGATACGAACATACAAGTATATCTACATAAGAAATATTACTTAAGTATAGGCTGAATGATGTGCGAAAGAGTGTTAGGCCAAAGACCAAGTTGCATGTAATATGTGATATGTGTGTTATGTTATGTTATGTTATGTGTTAGGTTATTAAGATCATGGGTGAGTAAGCGTTAGTGACCATGAACAACTAAATGACGATCTTGGGAATAGATCCAAAGTTTGGACTGTCCAATTTTAGGTCGAATTCCAAAATTTTAGAAACCAATTGATTTTAATAAATTTTAGGATAAATATCTCTTTATCTGAACTGTTTTAAGCAGAATTTAACGATATATGTTAAGGTGAAACTGACAGGTGTGACAGTCGTGATTCCTTTTCTAGATCCTGATTGATCATTTAATTGCTCATTTGAGTCAAAACTTGAAATCGAAATCAAATCAAACTTGGAAAGAACAGTATGGACAATTTCAAGCCTGGAAGATTTGATGAGGAATGGAAAGGACTAGGCTTAGCTCCAATGAAGATGAGAGGCAGGACTGAATTGCCTGAAGCCTCAGTAATCCTGACCAGTGTGAGGAAGGAGATGAAAGTTGGAGGAGTATTGCAGACGAGAACTTTCCTAGCACCTAGCTTTCCTAACATCAAAGTGGTCCATGGAGAAGAGGAAGATAAATCGGCCAGTACATTGCTCATACCGAGATTCCATGAAGAAGCTGACAATGACGAACAAGGACCATCGAGCTCGAACAAGGACAAGTCAGAAGGAGATGACGGACAGGGTGGAAGCCGTCAGACGGAAGAACCCATGCAACAAGATCAAGCTGGTGGGGAAGACGACAGGGCATCGACAGGAGGAACATCCAGCCTGGATTTCAATATCTTCAGTGATCTTGAGAATAATGCAGACACGTTGGGAACGACTGAGCCAGCGGATGAAGGCATCTCGACACTGGAACATCCGTCAGCCTTTGAGGAAATGAAACGGAATTTGCCGGAGAGCAGCTCTCTTGGCAATTCAAGAAATAACGACCAGAGAATCCTTATGAAATCACCTCGGAGGAGAAGAATAGAGGCCTCAGCCAGAGTACCTTTCTTGGGAACGCTACCCGAAGAAGAATGGGAAGTACATCACCGAGACCACGAGAGTAGGACGGGATGTAAGCTGGACAGAGTGGCGTTTATGCAGGACAATGAAGGAGAGGTGGTGTACCTGTCAAGGACCAGGAGAGGAACGATGCGATCGAAAATGGTGATTGATAAAATCAATGCGATGAAAATGAAGTTAGGCAGCAGAGTGATGCCGAGGAGGATTGGAAAGACGAAAGTGGATTCGGAAATATCGATGAAAGCTGGTAACTCAGCGAAAAGAAAACGAGTCGAGGAAGTCATGGATTTGGGGCAAGGTGATTATCAATTGTCTGGCACAGATAGAATATTAACTGTTATAGCGATGGTGCCACCCATTCTCATGGCAGGGATAAAGTCAACCGGTTATAAATCCAAAAGGAGTGACCGCACTCTGACTGGAGCAACTTTAGAAATGGAAATACTCAGTCAATGTGGAGAGAGTAAAATGAGGGACTTCAAACCATCTCCCATGAATCATGGAAAAGGAAGTGTTGCAGGACAACTGACACCAGTGGAATACAACCGACTAACAGTGTCGGAGACAGTGTCGATAGATGAACCCACCGGTGGATACATGGAGATGTTGGAATACCGGAACTCGGCTAGAGGGTATGTAGTGGCCCTGGAAGACGAAAAAGCCATGGAGGGTTATCTGGAAATGATGTTGCAAGGCACCACCCTCAAGCAGAAGGCGTATGGAACTTTGGCGTCGTCTGACGTAGAGGCGGAGACGATCGAGCAGTTAGTGAGCCTTCCATGGAAAGCAGTAGTATTGAGGTATTTCGAAGAAGAAATGAGGACTACGCCAAGAATACATGCTCTCGTGGCAGTACCTTACGTAAGGACAAAATTACAACTCAGGCTCGCCTGGTGTATGATGGGACTGACTCGCGAAGAATATGATTCAGAAGAAAGGAAGAGATCAAAGGAGGAAAAAGTTTTCCTTATGACGAATCTGAGGGATCTGATAGTCCAGGAGGGAGCAGCAGTAGCGTGTGCAAAGCGGAGAGACGCTCTCTGTTTCATTCGATTCCTGATAGAGCAGATTTCAGTACCTGCATTAAGCACTTGTGTTAAAATGTTGAAGGAAGGCGATGAGCGAACGAAAGCCATGTTCTTACTAGCAATGCTGGATATGCAGCAAAGTAAACCGATGAGGGTGAACATGAAAGAACCTGAAGAATTGGAACCCATGAAAAAGATAGACGAGATCAGGAGATTCTCAAACAAGGAGTTGAGGCTCACTAAAGAATCTATGGGAGCATTGCCGAAATCCGGTGAATACTGTGGATCGATCAAGAAGAAGTCATATAGCTATGTGTCCGGGATTATAGGGATAGCATACAATCCTTTCCTGAGTGAAGACATACGCGATTGCTTCTTTGATTATGAGCAGGCGGTGTTACTAAGATTCTGGACGTCCAGAATTGTGACGACTAAGAGTGTTAACAATCCACAGGCCAAATTGGGATTGGTCTTGGAAGAAGAGGTGACTGCACCTTCAGTACCAAAATCCGACAAGAGAGTGGAATTTGGGTTGGGATTCTCAGATGAATTACTGAGAACGAGCTTGATGGCAGTTAGGGAATTGATGAAGCCATCATGGTGTCCTAGTCCCAACGCTGACTCGATTTTACGGGCGACACAGGACATACAGAGGGAACTGAATGCGGACTGTAACCTGCGTGACCTCAACATCATATATAATGTGTTGATAACAGCCTCTAAGAGCAACGGAGAAGATGGAGTGGAGTTGCCTGGCTGGGGACCAGAAGACTGGGTCAAACCTGGTAGCTGTCTGGCGGAAGTCTGTGGACTAGAGGGTCACGTTTGTGGAAGTCTAGACTGTGTGAAAACCCTGGAGAAACAACACAAGCAGTTGACGGTATTGTTTGGAAATGTAGTGATGAAAGCAAGAACGGAAACGGAACTGATAGCAGATTGCCATGGAGGAACTGATGTGAATCTAGTGACAGCACTAGGGTTCTACAGCATGTTTGGTTCTTTAGAGTCACTATTGAATCTAGAACAGAAACATGAGATGGTCACAGCCATCAGCGTAGAAGTATTCCCAGGAGTTCTGCAGACTGAGCAGAAGTATATAGGAAAATGGAGGGAAGCAATCGAAACAGAGATGAACATCAGACACAGCGAAACTTATTGTAGACTATCAGGAGAGTAGTATTGTATCGTGTCCCGGATCCTAAGGGGGGGGGGGTCCTTCCTAAGGGGGGGGGTCCTCACGTAAAGCAAAATCCTAGGAAAGGGGTCCTTAATTTTTTGGAGGACCCTCATCCTAGGATTTTGTAAACGAAAGAGATTTTCCACCCAAAAAGCAGAAGACCCCCTACTTAGGATCTTGCTAAGTTTAGCTTAACAACAAGGGACACGATACAAAAATCTTTCTAATTCCAAATTTTGGGGTCCCAATTATTGGTCCTGATTAATTATATGAATCATATTAATTGTTATGCTTGTTTAGGGTAAATGAACTTTCGACCTAGTTGAAATTTGTTAGTGAACGGGGAATTGACTTTTATGGTATATAATAAAAATTCGCCGGCCATTTTGGCAGCGTAGCTTAACTGTTGGCAGCAGTAAACTAATTCCTTAACTTGACCTAAATTTTATGGTGAAAAGGCAGTAAATTGAAATTACTCTCAAAAGGCGGCGGCCGTTTCTGGGCAAAATATACCAAATGATAAAATTGTCAAATTTTGAAATAAGAAAAATGAAATTAGAGGGAACTTGGTGTACTGAAGATATTGATAATGAACATTTACAATTAAGAGTGTTTTCAACCGCAGAAAAAAACTCATTTTTCAAATTATGTAATGAACGCTACGTCGTCTTCCTCGAAAGGGCAAAGGAAATTTCAAAGAAAGAATACGAGTTGATTTTCAAAGAACAATTTTATTTGAGTGAGCTTCAACAAATCTCTTGGTGCATTTCTACAAAACAAAAGTATGGCACTGTGAGCGATTTGAATATTGCTGATTATGAAAACGTTTTCGACTATTCGTTTGACTTTAACTCATTATGGGTTGATAAAGACTTGGAGAGAAAAATCCGTCTATGTTTCAACAAGCTATCAAAATACAAAAAACTTCCGGTGGTTTATTTAATTATTTACCACCGTTATCTTAATGAGTCTAAATGGTATTTGCAAGGTCACTTTTATTTCCACTGGCTTGAAATTCAGCAGGTTGGAGAGGTGTTGGAAAAAATAAATAATGAAATTGCAAAAAAGCAGAGTAACTCCTATTGATTTGAAAATAATTCACGAAATTTATACGTCTTTGAAACAAACTTATCCTGATAATTCTAACCGACGCAACTATTTTCTAGCTGCATGTTCTCTGTTTTTTGTTAGTTCTGATAACCTTAACTACGACATTTTAATTAAGTTGAGACCTTATGGTGGCTTGATTGGTATTGATAACTCTTCCTTGGACAAATATTTGAAAAATTCCAAAATTTTACGATTGCACGCTATTTTGCACGATGCGGCCGGATTTATACACGAATTTTATCAACAGGGTCCCACGTACTGTTACATGTTGCCCTGGAACTGTAACAACAGCTTATTGGGACATTTGAGTGGAATAGCGTTCTGCCTTTTCATTAAGTTGAAAAAACCAGAAGTTTATCATTTACTAGAATGCTAGGCGAGAGATCAGTTGTGCTTGACGTGGAAGGCTTTCGTTACAAGAAAAACGCCTTTGTGGTTAAAGAATTAGCAATAACAACTTCAGACTACAGCGATCGACTCATTTTCCTACCTCCAGTGAATTTCAATATACTACCAAAGCTTGAACAAAAAGCTTACAACTGGTTAACTAATTATTTACACGGTCTCCATTGGGAAAACGGTGATTATCTTTATATAAACTTGAATCAAATACTTCAGAGTTTTGTGCTGAGAAATCCTGGTGCCGTTTTTTACGCTAAAGGAAAAGAAAAGACAGAATTTTTGGCCAAGTACTTGGACCGAAAGATTGAAAACCTAGATGATTTGGGCTGTCCTCGGGTTGAAAACTTATATTTTAAAAATTATCCAAGTTGCAATAAACATATTCCACATTACAACTCCAGGAATCATTGTGCCTTGAAGAAAACCAAGGTTTTTTATGATTGGTTGAAAAATGAACAACAGCGAGAGATCAGCGAAAGTGGAGACATACCTATCACAAAATTCAATGCTTTGTGCGTGGATGACTCCAGAGGGTGATATTAAAATTTCATTAACGAGAATAGAGCGTATTGATTGCAGTGGCCAAATTGTTCAGAGGAAGGAGCAAATAATAATTTCCGAAGAAGAGTTGTCTACGTTGAAGAGGTTTTTTCCAGTTATTGATCAATTTGTATACTTCCAGAGATTCAAGTTTATCAGAAATGTTAGCCAGCAAGCGAGGAGTATGTCTTCCCGAACTAGTCTTAGTACCCAAACGTCAGCCAGGAGTTCAGATGGATCTAAACAGCAGTGAATTGCCAGATGAGATTAAGACGATTGTGAAAGAGGATACTGTGAAGAAAATAATGTACTACAAAAAAACCGCAAATATCCCAGCAAACTTTGTTTTAGAAATGCATGACATAAATGATAGAGATTTCACACGTTATGAAATTTTTTACTGTTCTCAAAAGTAATTTAATTTTTTACAAGCTTCATTCGCAGAGAGAAAAAGTCTAACGCAGTCTGTAGAATAAATAGTTTCTCAAATGTCAGAAGCAACAACAGCAGTAGATGAACCTGACGCAACATTAGTAACAGAGTTTGTTTATAACGAGACAAACAGTGAAAAAAAATCATGGAAGTTTTGTAACAATGTAACTTTGCCAAGGTCTGAAGTAGTTTTTGTTGCGCAAATGGTAGTAATTCTAATTTTACTAACTTTCTGCATTCTCAAACTTTCTTTCACTAAATTAAGTTGCGAAGAAACGTCAGTTTGGTTCTCGATTTTATCAGGCTTGGTTGGTTACGTACTACCAAACCCAAGAATATGAATAAAGTGATTGATACTTCGACAAGAATTTTTATGGCGATAGTGGGACCTTCAGGATCCGGGAAAACTGAGTTAATTTTGAAACTTCTGATGGGAAATACTTTTTACCCTAAATTTGGAACCGTTCTATATCTTTACAAAGAGATGCAACCTGCATTCTCAGAAAAAGTGTCTTCTCGCGAAGTGAATATGGAGTTCATGAAATTCGACGGATTCGAATCTGTGAGAAAATTAGAAAATGTTCTTCTAGTTTTCGATGATTCATGTGAAGACATCTATAATGACAAGGAATTTGTTAGGTTAGCGACAGCGGGTAGACATAGAGGGATAGATGTAATATATGTTAAGCATAACTTGTTTCAACAAAGTCGATGGTCGCGTACGATTGATTTGAACACTTCACACATCATTCTGTTCAAATCGCCTCGCGACGTTCAGCAACTAGATCTATTAGGAAGACAATTGAATGTATCAAAATTTTTGAGAAACTGTTACGAATTAGCTACCAGAGACTCTTTTGGACATCTTCTAATCGACTTGGACCCCCGTACATCAGATTGTTTGAGATATTGTTCAAATATCACACCACCTGGGCCAACAGTTTTTTATTTACCCTTATCTGAAGCAGAAACTACTCCAATCACAAATGAAAAAGAAAAACTTATCTATTCTGCGGCATATGGTACAACTGAAACCTGACCAGCTAAGAAGATTAATTAGAAAAACTTCAAATCGTGAGATCATAACACTTGTTTGTGAATGTTTGCTCAATGTAGTCAATGGAAACGTACCCGTTAAAATCGCAAACATCGAACGATTCGAGACAGCATACAAATACTTATTAACTCCAAAAACCAGTGTTGTCAAAAAACGTGCGATTATTTTGAGTAAAGAAGGCTTCCATTTAGTTCGACAAATACTTTATTTTTGTTACAAGTACCTCACAACTTAATGATGACTGCTGAAGAATTCATTCTAATTCCGAAACATTTATATGTTAAAGAGCAGCCACATGCTGCACGTGTTCTTCATGATAATAATATTAAACATAAAAATGCTCAACTGTCCTATCTTAACCGGCTTAGACCCCAATTACCTCCACAAACTAGTAAGACTACTGCAACGAAGGAAACATTTACGGATAATGTTGAGCCCCAACAAGAACAGCTTAAACTGTTAACGGACGATGAAGAAGTACCGGTCGAACGTGTTAAAGACGAAAAACTAGAAGAGAAACACAATAGACAGACCGAAAGCATTTTAGGACAGTTACAAGTTTTAGAAGACAAAAAATTTGTTAGAGCAAAAACCGTACTTGAAATTATAGAAAATTCAGAAAGAGTAACCATAAACCATGACAATGAGGTGATATATGTAGATAAAGTACCAACAGGACTTAAAGCTACAATATTTTTATACGACATACAACAACCAACGAAAAAACTACACAATCCGGCGTTCATTAACATTTTAACTGCTCTCAAATTGAATGAAAACCTGGTAATAAATCGAAATGCCAAACACGCGGTTCAGTCAGCGTCTTTTAACGCTCAAGAGAAACGAGAACCCGGACCCTCAAGAACCCGCTCAACATCGCCCACTTTGCAGGAAAAAAGTAGTGCAAACCTTAAGAGAAGTAAAAAACACAAACGAAAAAGTCTCAGCGGTAATAGAAAAACCCAAAACCAAAAACGTGAAAAAGAGTCAGAAGAAGGCTCTGACTCATACGGAACGCCCCATAACGATTCAGATTCTCCAACGTCAGAAAAGACGAAGGCGCAAACAAAACAATGGG
This sequence comes from Symsagittifera roscoffensis, assembly GCF_963678635.1. NCBI lineage: Eukaryota > Metazoa > Xenacoelomorpha > Acoela > Convolutidae > Symsagittifera > Symsagittifera roscoffensis. The sequence goes on along the minus strand of NW_026970804.1, from coordinate 16,035 downwards.
AAAATTACCAAGATTGAAGAAAAATTGTTGAAAACTAAATACAGTGACAAAGGTCCCGCGTTATTTGGTAGTGTGAACAACTTGATAAAAGCAAGCAATTTGTCGCGAAAGAAAGTTAAACATTTCCTTCATACTGAACCTGCTTACACAAAATATCGAACTGTGATCCGAAAAACGCCGCGACTCAAGGTCATAGTTTACGATATCGACGAAATCTGGTCATTAGATCTGGCCTTTGTTGATAAACTTGCCCAGTACAACCATGATGTTAAGTATCTGCTTGTTGCAGTTGACTGCATGTCCCGCTATCTCAGAGTGCAACCCTTGAAATCAAATTATGCTACTACAACAGCAGAAGCGTTCAAACTAATGATAACGACAAAACAACCGGAAAAAGTATGGGTGGACAAGGGCACAGAGTTTAAAGGGTCCTTCGAAGCATTATGTAAAAAGAAAGGCATAAACACATATAGCACAGAGAGCGAGAAAAAGTCCGCATTCGCTGAGAGAAATATCCGTTCCTTGAAAAATCTTATTTATAAGTACTTGGAGGATAAATGGACTTACTCATACATTGACAAATTGCAAGATTTTGTCAATGCAATTAATTCGAGAACAAATCGTGTCACAAATCTTGCACCAAATAAAGTAACTAAAAAAGATGTTCCTCGCCTGATTTCATTAAGAGCAGAATAGTCTTTGAAGTTAGTTCGACGTCCAAAGCTTTATGTTGGTGATTATGTTAGACTTGCCAAAGTAGACATACGTTTTCGCAAGGGTTACAAACAATCGTTCACCGATGAAGTGTTTGAAGTTTTTGACATACCAACACGAAATCCTCCAACATACAATTTGATTGATTCTAACAGAGAACCGATTGAGGGAAAATTTTACGAGTCTGAACTGATTCGCGTTCTGGAGAAGGACAATCATGACTGAGGGCACTTCCGACAGTCTTTTCACCCATAATGTTCCCCCTTCCTTCACAATTACCCTAGTTTCATCTGCATCAATGAACGTTTTTAAGGATAACACTCTGGCCAACTTCAAAAATCTCCTGAGTGAAGAAATAAATTTGCAAGGTGAATGGAGAGTAGCAGTTACAGAAATTACCTTCCCTACTCAGATAAACAACGTAACTGACAACAACATTGTGTACTACAAAAAAGATCGGGTTATAGCAAGCATGAAAGTTGAGAAAGACAAGATCTCCAGACCTTACCTTGGAGAAACAGCAAAATTAACAAAAGGAGAATATACGAGCATTGATCAAATACTGGACGAGATTCGTCGAAAGACAGAATTAGAGAAATTGGATTACGTAATAGATCCAATAACCAAACATCTTTCCTTATGGCTGCATTATTGGGAAGGTATAACTTTTTCAAGCCCGCAAATTCCTAGTCTACTTGGATTCAAAGGCGTCAGAGATGGAACTGGTTATCATATAGGTTACAAACAAGGAAGCACGAAACATAGCACATTCTCTACCCAAGATCTTATTGCTGACTATCCCGTTGATGTATGCGCTGGTACTCAGCTTATGTTTATTTATCTGGACATAATTCATTATCAAATAGTCGGAGACACAAAAGCACCCCTTTTACGAGTCATTGATACAAATCGTCGAGTGAAAAACGGTTACGCATGTACAATTGAACCGAATCATCGTAAAGTGTTTAGTAATTTGGATTTTAAAAAACTTTTGGTCAATAATATTTCCAATATTTCTGTGAACTTGCGCACAGAAACTGGAGGACTTGTTCCTTTCGCTGGAGGGGGAAAAGTTGTTCTGACTTTGAAATTTCAAAAGTTTAGCAATTGATCAAAATGGATTCATATTACCACAACCAAGCAAACCTACCACATTTCTCGGGGCATTATAGACAACGAGGCAGTGGCTTCGGTGCATTAGCCTTGGGAATAGGAAGAGTCGCACTTCCACTGGCTCGAAAATTTGTGATACCCGCGGCTAAAAAAATCGGAAAAGAACTACTTCTTCAGGCAGCTCCAGAACTGATAGAAGTTGCAACAAAAAGAAAAAGTCCTAAGCAGGCACTCAAAAGCACCGTTAGAAAAACAATCAAAAAGCAAGTAGGAGGAGGAAGTAGATCTCGGAAAAGTCATCCGAAAAGAACGACGGCGTTTAAACGAAAAACGAGACGCGTCATTCCCAGAAAACGAACTGCACAGAGAAGTCGCTCCGATTTCTTTACAAGGGTTAAAAATGATTTCTAATTTAATCCCGAGTGAAGCAACTCACAGCTCCTTGGACTTATTTGAGAAACCGCCTTTGCTTGTCACTTTTGAAAATGCATTCACCCAAAAAATTGGACCTTCCTACTCCCCTGATGGTCCTATGCTAGAGTTTGAAGTACTCGGCGACAGAAATAATTTCATCGATCTTCAACGTACTCGTTTGGAAATAGTTGCACGAATTGTTCGAAGCAATGGAAACGTGCTTCGAACACATGCTACAGAGGCGGCAAACAGAGATACGCCGTATTTTGTTAACAATCCTTTATCTTCATTATTTTCTGAGTGTACACTGTCTCTGAATGGTGAAAAAATATCAACTACCAATGCTAATTTTGCCCATAAAAGCTTTATTGAGACCGAGTTTTCATACGGTAATGATGCCAAGAAAACATGGTTGGCTTGTCAAGGTTATTATTATGAAGAAAATCCATCAGCCATTGACGGTGCTGGAAGGAGAGCTGATGATGTTACGGAGCGTAAAGGTCTCGTTGCGGCCTCGAGCGAGCTGAAGCTATTTGGTAAAATTGCTTGCGATTTTTTGTCGTGTGACAAGCATCTACTTAGCGGTGTGACAATAAGATTGTCTCTTAGACGTTCTCCTAATGATTTTGTTGTCATATCTGACGATGCAGCTAAACACTACAAGGTCCAAATAATCGAAGCTAACCTCTATGTCAGAAAGATGACTGTGACTGACTATGTTCTCTCATCAATAGAAAAAACTTTGTTGAAGAACCCGGCAATTTACAATTACATCGAAGTAGTACCAAAAACGTTTCTCGCAACTGCAGGAGTACAAAGCTGGCGACAAGAGGATGTTTTTGCAAAAGAACCTGTTCGAAGAATGATAGTAGCAATGAGCATAAACGAAGCATATTTGGGTACTAATAGAACAAACCCTTTTCATTACCAGAAATTTGGGTTGAATGAGATCATTGTTTACAGAAAAGGTCTACCCATTGCCGGAACTCCCATCTCAACATCAGACAATAAAAGAATTTATTACAATACGCTTGAGGCTCTTGATTTTGTTTTAAACACTAGTCATGGAATCAGTCTCGCTAATTATGATAATCATTATATTATGGCTTTTGATCTCACGTCTACTCAGGAGGCTTCACACGATTTTATTCATCCTGAATTGACCAATTTCACTATTTCGCTCGAACTCAAGTTTGACGCAGGTCTCGCTAATAACGTCGAGTTATTGTTTATGGGAGAGCGTGCATCAACAGTTTATGTGCGTTCAGATAGAAAAATTACCAAAAACACTCTTATGACCTAAGATAGACATGGATAATCTTCAACTAGTAGAAATTATTAACCGTTGTAAACATTTGAAACATCGCTTTAGAGGTGTTTTTCCGGCAGATTTGCCATGCTCTTCAGTACTGAAAAACGATAATACGTTCATGATTATGAATGCCTCACCATCGGATCAACCTGGAACCCACTGGTTGCTTTTTGCTCAAGCTGGAGGACAGATATTCTTCGCAGATCCTCTAGGTAAACGATTATGTGATTATCCCCTCGTGTACAAGAATATGCGACGAACAATTCACGAGGGAAATCAGCTACTGTTGAAAAAACCAATACAATCAGCTGATTCAGTGTTATGCGGACTTTATTGTATTTATGTTGCTCATGTTATAATTAAAAACAAATTTCCAATAGGTTTCAAACTTAATGATCATGATTTGATAAGATTTGCCAAACATATGTTATTCTAAATTAATTTATTGATGTTTTTGTAAAATTTATAAATTCGTTTTTTTTTTTTTTCAATTCATTCTTATTAACAACAAAGTTTTTTTCTGCAAGTTTATGTGAACCGCGAAAAGTTTCATATCAAGTCCTTCGAATTATTAAGGCATGGCCGTTTGGTTTAAGGGGCAATAGCTAACCCGGCGTTGCTCGTCGCTACGCTCCTCGGGAACGCCTCCCGCTTGTGTAGTAACAATTTTTTTTTTTTTTTTTTTGGTATACAAGAGCGAAAGAAAACCAATATTTAAAACTTGAATTTCTTCTCCATGATAAATTTCACAAACAAAGTGTTTGAATCAATTTCCATACAACCATACCCACTTAAAATTATGTCAATTATTTTAGAAAACTCAGCAGCGTTTTCACCATTCAAAATATTAGTAAAGCGTTCAATTGTTACGTTAGTAATCAGGTCAGTTTGAGTTTGAACAGATTTAGTCTGCGAGCCGAAGCAAACTTGAGGCAATCGTCTGCGAACTGGAACACCACTAACATCTAAGTTGTTGATAGAGTTATAATTCACAGCTATTTTCAGTTTTTCCATCAGAGGGCCAGACAATTCATAGTTGGAGCAACCCAAAATTAAATATTTGAATGTAGAGAGAAGACAAGGAACAACGAAGGCTTTTGAAGTCATCTTGTTAAGTAAATCGGTAGACTCTTTCGTAAATTCGACCAGCACATGATAATGTTTTTCGTTGTCAATCGAATGGTTGCAAAAATCTAATTTATTCGAATGGGAGGATACTGCAAAATTTGCTTTTGAAGCGAAGCCTGAAAAGTTGGGTTCATGATTCAGGATGAAAAATTTGTAATTTTTACGGAATTGTTTGAAATAATCAGGGGATTGCTCATACATTGCTTCAACCATTGCTTTGAAGTTTCAATCGAATAACGAGTTGATAATGTTACACAACCCGACAGTTATCATCGTTTTCACTTTCGCATTCCTTTTCAGAGCATGAAGATTTTTTAGATTTGTTTCGCTTTTTTCTAAGTTTTTCAGTCACGTCGCAGTTTTTTGCTTTCGTCAACCTTTTAATTTTTGTGTAATTGTCCGCCAAGGACTCGAATTCACCAGTTGACAAAGTTATTCCTTGTCGATACTTAAAAGTTCCCTCTTCGTCTTTTTTGTACAATTTGATAGTTATGTAAGTACCGGTCTGTGCGAATGTTTTTGCACCGACTCTAACTAAACGTTTATCATTCGAAGATATATCCCTAAAATCATCGAAATAGTCTACATCCGTGTCAAGAGAAGCGTACATTATAAATGAATAACAACCAACTGGTTTTTAGTGTGGAACGTTGAAGAATGACTGATCACAGTATACGAGACAGATCATGCGCTCCCAAAGTAAAAATTTAGGTGATAAAGTTTACGAGCGCCCTAAGCCATATTGATAAGACTTAATCACCAAGGATATAATTTCTTTAACGATAAACCTCTTTTTATATGGGTATTTAGTTACTTTTTCCCCCGGCTATTGTCTAAAAATCTTCTAGTGTTATTTATTGTGACGGTTATTTTAATGACTGTTATGAATCATGGTAATGAATTTCTAACAGCATAACAATGAATGTCTGGCAAACTATCATGAAAACTTGATTTTGAGTGCTTTCGCCCGTAACCACTATAATAAAGCTGTCACATAAATCTAAAAAATCGGGTTTTCACATTCATTCCTAACATGACCTCAGGCGTCATGCTTAAAAGAATGAATAAAATTTGATAGCCTCGCCTAAAAAGTTATTAGCTTTGACCTAATTGAACTATGCCACCCCTTTCCTGATCTCATTTTCATTAATAAACTTTTCATACTTTTCATTCTCTCAATTTCATTTCGGTAGTTCAGTCATTTCATTTTAACAAAACTTTAAACCTCTTCAAGTCATGACTAGTCCTTTACAAATAATCTCAGTGTCTGATCGAGAAAGAACCATTATCTACCAAACATACACGAGAGAGTCGATTGCAGTCATCCATCAACAGAAAGAGAGAGTCTCTCCGTCTACAGCAAGTCCGTTCAATGACTTGGCTCCCCGAAAAAACGACGAGAATCAAAACGAGGAATGGACTACAAAAAGTCATATCATGCTACCAAACTACCTCCTTGATCACATCGATCTACTTAGACAGAATCGAAAACGAATGTACGAGAGTTGCACTATTCACGAGAGCTATCCGGCATTAGAAAAGACGGAGATAAACGACACAACCTCGCTCGAGCAGTCTCCAAGAAAAATTCTCTTCGCGTATGACTGCGAGTCAATGCCGTTGTATGAAAATCAGGAGGGATGTATTCGTGACTATGCAGAGCGCGAAGCGTACTGGGATATTCCGACAGCAATGTCTCCCGAGTCGTTTGTTAGGGGACCAGTTTCAACTCCAGAACAATCAACTTCCTATTCGGATGCTCGGGTTTCATCTAGTGCGGAGACAATTGATCTAGTCACCCCAGATCTCATTCAAGGCACTCCTCCAAATGCAGCTTGCTATGCGCCAAAAAAGAGAAAACTACAGTTTCGAGGTTTCTAATAACTTAAACAAAAAACTTTCCTTCTTTTGTTTCAAATATTATTCCAAGGTTTTATATTTTCATTTTTGTTTGATTTGACTTCTAAGCTGTTTTAACATTACTGTGTGTATATTTTTTGTCTCAGTTTTTATTTTGCTTAATAGATCAATTAAAGTTTGCCCCGTAAAGTTTTCAGCAAAATCTTAGAGAAAAACTAGAAAAAAATCAGAAATCGAGAATAATTTTACGCTAAAATTGTTGTTTGAGAAAGAATGAGAGAGAGAGAGAGAGAGAGAGAGAGAGATAAATACACTTGCTCACTAGTGAACCCCATTTGGAATATCCTTTTCGGGATATTGCTTTCTTTTCAAAAGAAAGATAAATATGGAAGGGTCCAACATTTTCTTGTTGGTAGTCCAACCATATTTATTTGGCTTTTTTATCAAACACTCTCTGTCCTCTCTCTCTCATCATAATTTGTGCCCGGTGGGGTTAGCCAGGTCTTACGCAAAGTAACAGAGAGTGTTTTAAGCCATAAATCTGCATTATATTACATTCATATACATGTTTTGGGTGAAAAACGGACAATTTTTTGGTAAAAATGTGAAAAAAAAAAAAATTATGTTTTTTTTTTCGAAAAATGAACATGACCCTTAACCCTGCTCAGAAATTCATGGCAAATTGATTGAGGGTAGTTTCAATGGATTTGGAGAGAAAAAAAATTTTTTCCCAATTTTTTTTTTTCAATATTTTCACAAAAATCAGATTTTCTCAAAAAATCACAACTTTTCAGGCGTCTACTCTCATTGATTGGGTTATAATTGTTTTTTTTTTTGAATTTCTACGCTTGTCCTAATTACGTATCAGATAGCTCCTAAAAATTTCAAACCACATTCACTTGAATTTAAAACGAACGAATAATTCAAGCTAAAAATGAAGGAAAAAAGAAGTTAAAAAATTATGTTTTTTAAATTTCGAACTTGACCAGTAGAACTGTGCTCGAGGTCCCACAAAACTTACTGGTTTTTTTGTTGATAGATTTAAAAGACACTTTTTTAAACATTACTTTTCCTTTTTTTCACAACATAAAAAGTTTGAGGTTTTCCTTTATTTTGAAAAAAAAAATTTCACTTGAAATTACAGAACGGGAGGCGTTCCCGAGGAGCGTAGCGACGAGCAACGCCGGGTTAGCTATTGCCCCTTAAACCAAACGGCCATGCCTTAATATTTCGAAGGACATGATATGAAATGTTTCACGGGACACCGAATGACATGAAGGAAACTTTGATTCCGATATCTTTTACACATTCAAATGACAATCTATGCTTATCATGCATCGGTAACTATCAAGGTGTCAAATTTGCAAAATTTTCATTTTTTAAGTTTACTATTTTTTCAACTTAATTAGTTAGTTGAGGGCTTTACTTTCTGAATACTTTTATCTCATAAATCTACTTTTTATTATACCTATTTACGCAAACCAAGAAGTGGGCTTGAAATCATTAGGAAATTACTGTTTCACGGTTAAAATTAGTCAGAAAAAGTTTTAGGCTCTATCTGAATCATTCTAAGCATTAAATTTTGTAATTTAGTGCTGAAATGTTAATTGAAAGTCTAAACCAGTCGCCTAAAAAAAGCCAAAATTTTATCGCTAACCCTTAAAATTAACAGCAAAAGTTTGAGGCTGTAAATGAATCAGTTTTTAGTATACAAAACCCCTCCACTTGAGCAGAGTGATGAGACATATAGAGCTTAAAGCTAGAATAAACCCTGTTTTTGGAAAGGAAAAGACTTATTGCCAAGACGGCGAAGTATAACTCTCGTTAATGGCTTCTACTTGCCCTTACCCGCAAAGTTTTTTGGTGCTAGTCACTTCTCGCTTTTGCTTTTCCATAACCAGTTCTACTTGAAATTCTCCTAAATTTTCTTGAAATTTTCCTGAATTACTTCAGTAACTTCAACAAACAATGCCGAACTCTACTTCTATCGCGACACCTGTTCCTTGCCAGCAGTGCGGAAAAATACTGAGCTCTAAAAGGAACTTGAGAAGACATGAGCAAAAAGTTCACAAGATCCTTCCTCCCCCTCCTCCTCAAACTGTTTGCGATGAGTGTCTAGAGTCATTCGAGAGTTTGTCGGAAGCCCGAGAGCACGCCGAGCTGGTACATGACATGACTTCGAATAGTCATTGTATCTATTGCCATACAATATTTCTCACCGCGGAAAGCTATGGACAACACTTGCTGAAGAAGCACGCATTGCCTGTTTGGGACGGCATTGAGACGACGTCTTCCGCTGCCCCAACGGAAAGCGCGTTCAGAGGCAAATTGCGTCGATACGATCTCAAAGTTGGTGAAAAAGAAATGGATTTGCTTCAAGTCATGATGCAAAACAAGGAGGAAATAGATGCTCTTATACTGGAAAGGGTCAAAGAGGGTACGAACAAGGTGCAATTCCATGTGGAAGTGGGAATGATCAAAATTCCCACTGTGCAAGACGGGGACAGTGGAAACTTCGAAAGGACCATGCTGTTTCTGAACACTAAGACATTGACAGTGTACTTCGAGGGAATAGCTGGGGTTCAATTCTTGGAACTGATTGAACATATGGTCAACCAAGTCAATTCGTTCTCTTCTCATGGTAGCGGATGGATTATTGACAGAATTGAAAAATTGCAAATCAGTTTCGCGGCCTTCTCACCAATAAGAGCAGGATCCTACCTCGAGCTACCTGATGCACTCAGCGCAGCATCTACTCTGCTCACAAATATCAACACTAAAGATGATGACCGTTGCTTTCTCTACTCCTTTGTTGCCGCATATCACAATGTGAATGAGCCGGCCCTCTACCCCACATCTAGACGGTGGCTGGAGAAAAACAAAGTCTCAACCTACAATCTCGACAAAGAAGGAATTGTGAAAATCAATGGGGAATACGAAATGCCAATGGGTCTGATGGATATGGACAGATTTGAAAAGTTGAACAATTGTCAAATCAACGTCTTCCGGTAAGCAAATTCTAATTTCCTTCTAAAAATTTTAAAATTCCTTCAATAATGTTCTTCACCTATTCAAACACCCTTTTTATTTCATTTCAAACCTAGGTATAAAAATTATTTTTCTGTTCAGGTACAACGATGGCGAATTGTTGCCCATAAGAGTATCGAGCAGATTCACTACTAGCCTGATTGTGGACTTGTTGCTGCTGACAGATGGATCAAAATATCACTATGTGTTGATAAGTGATCTCCAGAAACTGGTCGAGTACGTGCGGCACAAAGTGCACCGATTTCAATCTGAGATTTGTCGCAAATGTTTCCACACATGCGCTTCATTCGAAACTTTGAGAAGACATCAAGAACTGTGCTACCAAGACGAAGATGTCGTCATAACAATGCCCAAGCCGGGAAAAGATGACCACAAGTTCAAAAACTTAACAGCTCGTTGGTACGTACCCAGAGTAATCTACTTTGATTTGGAGTCACTGCTCTTACCAGTATACGGACCGCAACCTGATCCGCGAAAATCTAGCACGCAAACAATTGAAATCCATCAACCGTGCGGCTACGCGTTAGCAGTAATCGAATTTGGGAAAAAAGACCTGTTAAAGTTTGAGCTTAAAAGAGGACCGAATGTGATGGAAGAGCTAATTAGCTCCCTTGAATCGTTAGCGAGACAAATTTACGTAGAAAAAAGGAAATATTACACTTTCACTGGTATAACAGACCAGGAACGGGAAGATGCTACAATTTGTTGGATATGCGAGAATGATTTTTCCGACAATGATCAAGTGGTACTTGATCATTGCCATTACACCAACAAGTTTCTGGGTTGGGCACACAATGAGTGTAACGTTAATAGAAAAACAACAAATTACATTCCAGTGGTAGCTCATAATTTGTCAAATTATGATTTACACTTTATAATCAAAGCGCTGGCAAAAAGCGATTCGGAAAACACTTTTTCCGTAATACCCGCATCTGAAGAAAAATATATATCCTTGACAATCTCAGTCTACATAAAAACGTACACGGACAAAAACGGAAAAATCAAAAAACTCTACGAAAATCTGAGATTCATCGATTCGTATAGGTTCATGCTGGCATCGTTGGCAAAACTTGTCGATAATTTGCCCAACGAAAAGTTTTTTCTGCTGGAGAACTATTTTGAAAAACTCGGCCACTCACGTGAAAAAGTCAGTCTGTTGAAACAGAAAGGGCATTACCCCTACTCATACTTCAACTCATTCGAAAAATTCCGAGAAACTCGCCTTCCCCCACGAGCAATGTGGAAAAATAGTCTAACAGGAGGGGATGTGAGTGTTTCAAGAAGCGAGTACAATCATGCCCTTAAAGTTTTCACCGAACTGAAGTGTGGCTCACTTGGTGATTACCACGACTTGTACTTGACTACAGATGTGCTATTGCTTGCTTCCGTTTTCGAAGCTTTTCGTGAAGTTTGCTATCAAACATACGGGCTGGATTGCGCCTGTTACTTCACGGCAAGTAACCTTTCCGGGGACGCCTTTCTAAAAGTTTGTAAGCCCGAACTGAAACTCTTAACGGACCGTGAACATCTAGACCTTGTGCAGCGAATGATACGAGGAGGCATGTCGTCGATTTACGCGCGCCGATTTTACAAAGCAAACAATAAATACCTCGACGATTTTTCGCCCTCAGAACCATCAAGCTACATCCTCAATATTGATGCAAACAATTTGTACGGGGGGATAATGAAACACTGCCCTTTGCCCTTAAACGATTTTTCAATAGTTGAAAAAAGTCTGGCAGACATACTGCTCACCAGCGAAACATCAGAATGGGGTTATATAGTTGAAGTCAATTTAACCATACCCGAAGAGCTTCACGACTTCTTTGCTGATTACCCCCTTGCCCCCTCTCGTGAAGTAGTGGACATCGGTGCAATGAGCAACGAGCAAGTCGACATGTTGGGAAAATTGGGAATCACCACACTGCCAAAAGTGCCAAAGCTTCTACAGACCTTGCATCCTAAAGAAGGTTATGTTTTGCACTACCTTACCCTAAAATTGTACCATGAGCTAGGAATGAAAATAACTCACCTCGGAAAAGTTCTTCAGTTCCGCCAAAGTCACTGGATGGCACCCTTTGTCGACCTCAACACCCGCCTACGAAAAGCCGCGGTAAATAAATTCCAGGAGAACTTCTACAAGCTAATTGTTAATTCAGCTTTCGGTAAGACAATGGAGTCTAAGTTAGGAAGAAAGAAGCTGGAGATTGTAAGGAATGAGAGAGAACTTTTACAAAAAACAGCTCTGAGCACAATGAAAAGCTTTCAAATCATTGACGATCAATTAGCCACAATTAGCTTTTCAGTAACAAAAATATTGTGGGATAAACCTATGATAGTTGGTGCGACCATCCTAGACCTCGCCAAGCGTTTCATGTTTCAGTTTCACTATCAAAAAATGAAACCAAATCTAAACTTGGAACTCCTTTACTCCGACACGGATAGTTTTATTTACGCCATAAAAACTGATGACGTTTACCGAGACTTGGAGAAAATAAAAGCTGATTTCGACTTTTCAAATTACGATAAGGACCATTTCTTGTTCGAGGATACCAACAGTTGTGCTGAAGTTCAAAGACGAGACTGGTGGGAAGCCGATCAGAGAATTCATCGCCCTAAAACCGAAACTATATTCGGTCGTCCTTAATGGTAAATAAAATTTAAGCCACCCTTCCACCCCCCATTCCTACCTTTTACAGAACAAAAATACCACCACCAACCTACCTACACCCCTTAATTTGTTGCATTAAACTATGGGCATTTAGCTGATTTAGGCAACATTATACAATGTTGCCTAAACGTTGATTTATCTGACAACATATTCCCTCTTGTTTCCTCTTTTTTAATCATAATTTAGAGTCTTCTGCTCTTTTTTGGTAAAATGAATCAAATTTTGTTCGGTATAAATTGAGTTGCTGAAGTGAAATGAAGCTATCCCCAACGTTGTAGAAAAGAATAATAATTTTGCTATTGTTTAGAAGGCACTCAAAAATTGAGTGCCAAAGGAATTAAACGGAGTGCACAGAGAGAACTGGTCCACCAAACCTTCAGGGACACATTATTCACTGGAAAAACAATGAGAGTATACAAGTATAATATAGTTTCGAAAGGTCACACCAATATGACAGTGAAACAAAACAAACTTGCATTATCACCATTCGACTCAAAACGTTTTCTACTTTTCGACGGAATTTCGACAGTGCCCTTTGGCCATAAAGCCGCTGAAGAAAATGCTTTTCTAGAAGACATTTACATGGACACCGAGTGGGCCAACTCATACAATGAAACTGATAACAGTTCTCCCGATTTTACACTCCCGGATTGGGGATTTTTACAGCGGCCCTACTCAGAAGCAGAGCTGCAAGAAGAAGAAGAAGCTTCTAGTAGCCGAGTCCGTGAACGTCCCCCTATAAAAAACCCATTTATTTTATCTGAAGCTTCAGAAGAACGACCATCTAAAAAACACCGCAAAGAAAACCAAAACAATAAACATTAAAGTCTGAAACATATATTTTCAGATGATTTTTACTCTTCGTCCTTTTTATACTTCGACTTGTATATGTTTTGGTTTTTACCAATTTACAACTAATAAAATACTCGTATTGAGCTCAATCACTGTTTTAACATAAATAGCTTCAGGCAAATAAACTAGTAGACACAAACCAAGTGTTAATTCAAACAAATGTGTGAAATCCTTAGGCTTGTTTTGAATAATAAACTTTAATAGCATGACAAATCTTTGACGAAAAGAAAGAAAGCCAGGAAATGATATCCACATGAAACTAGGACGAAAAAAGAAAAGTTCAGGAATTAGGACGATTAATTTTAATTATCGCGGGAAAAGGGACCGCTTTCAAAGGAATTAGAAGGAATTATTGTATCGCGTCCCGGTTGTTGAGCTCAGCTTAACAAGATCCTAAGGAGGGGGTCTTTTACTTTAGGGGTGGGAACTTGCGATCATTTACAAAATCCTAGGATAGGGGTCCTCCAAAAAATTAAGGACCCCTTTCCTAGGATTTTGCTTTACGTGAGGACCCCCCCCTTAGGAAGGACCTCCCCCCTTAGGATCCGGGACACGATACAATACTACTCAGGAGCACGATATTTGGTGGGTTCAACGTTGGCTCCAATGTGCAAGAGCAGATACCCTGTACATTTCGTGGCTGTAGACGTGAAGAGTACAAGAACGATCGTGGATCAAGCTTTCTCAGTGCCAAAGTGCGTGAGATTGGCGAGAATGTCTGAAAAGTCTTACGAGTTACTATGTAAGATGTTCTCAGCAGTTCCAGAGAGAACCAAAGAGGAGTTGGAGTCAATACTAGGAAAGAAGTTCATGGGATATGTGAGCGGGAACTTCAGTGACTTTGAAAAACAGAAACAGAGAGGATCAACTGTCACAGATTACAATGCAGTAGATGAGAATGATGAAATCCACCGAGTGATGATGGAAGTGGAACCATTGCTGGAAGCTTCAGGAAAACGCAATTGGAGGAGCATCATGTTGACACATGACGAGTTTCCTTGCCACTGCTTGCTGCAGACCTGGTGGTATCCCAAGCGTAGTAATTTGGTGTTGATCTGGGACTCTGGAGAGCTGCTCTCCATGGGTTTACCAGATTCATCACAGCCCATAACAATAGTGATAGTGGGAGTTATGATGGCGATACGATGGCTGGAAGCTCATGTGAGAGAAAATAATAGACAGGAGGCACCGACGAGAGAACAATTGCAGAAATTAGATTGTCTAAAAGATTTAGATCTTTTTGAGACAATGTGCAAAGTTCTAAACATTCCGATGGAAGTGAAGAAGATATGGGCAAGAAAACGATTGATGCCATGGTTCAGAGCTAACATGACTGCATGGTTGTACGAGTATGCGAAAAAGCATATGTCGAAACATGGCAGAGTGTACAGTGAATATCAGCTGGACATTGGGGCAGGAGCTTTCAAGCGAGCTTTCGTGACCCATCGGAATGCAGTGACCACCGCTGTGAAAAGAATTTCCAGGACGAGCGAGCGTAGTGGAAATGAGAAGGCAGAGATGCTGAAAGAAGATTTGGAGAGAAACGTGACGTTGTGTCTCCACAACAGCTTCTGTAGAAACAGAGAATCCAACGTGGATCCCCTACCTTGCTGTAAACAGAGGGTGGAAGAGCAGAAGTGTTGGAGGACGGCTTCCAACAGCGTCAGGATAGTCAATGACGTGCTACAAGACACGGAAACCGAGAGTGCGGAGTCAGCGTCACAGGAGGAGGAAATGGAGCATTGACGAATGGTCGAGAAAACAAGAGGCGGCAAGAAAGAAAATTAGAAGAATTTAGAAGTTTTAGAACTTCTAAACGACGAAAAAAGAAGAGAACAAAGGGATGATGAAGAAAAGTTAAAACTCAGAATTGTTTTATGTGTGTGAAAAACTCAAGTGAGAAACCAAGCAACCAAGTTGTAATTGAAAACTGAAACATTTAGTTGAGTTTTGAAATTGTTGCATTTATAAATTTGCATTTTGGTTTTAGTTGAAGTGGCTTTAGAGACACTCACTTATTATTTATTTAGAAAGGCTTGAGGGAAGAGTATATTTAAATATTCCAGCCTGCATGATTGTTTTTAATCACTTAGGAAGACTGATCACTTTGTGGTGACATGAAAAACTTGAGTAACTTCTTGAGGAGGGAGGTTGTTGCATTGTTCTTTCTAACCACAAGGTCTCTTGGTTTTAATATTCAGGACAATAAACAAGCAAGATTTCCGAAGGGAAGGAGCATAGTAGGATAATTTTAGCTTGTTGGTTGGCAGGACTGTCCTGCAAGCCAACACCTTTTAAATCCAGGAGAAAAAGTTTCAATCGGGACATTGACACTGGAAGTCAGAAAATATGTTTTATCCTAAGTCATATCCTCAATGTGCAGATTAATGAAAGAATTTGAAGGCTATAGTGATGTAGTATGATGCCATTTATATTCTGCAGTGAGTCGATGTGATGTGGATAAGAGTAATTTCGTGCATTTTATAAATTCTGTTCGATGACACTGTAACCATTTTACGAACATTGTGCGATTCAATGAGGACATTGACGGGACTGTCCGGGGAGTATGTGACATTCGACCAGAATGGCCAAAATGCAATCTCTGCAGAATTCGAATTTTTAGCAGCGAGCCTTCCGGATTGGTGATTATTAAGAACTAAGAACGTTATTGGAACGATTGGCCAGACGGTGAGGGCTAGAATATTCTGGTATTTTAAAAATTCAAAAATTCGAATTATGACGTGATATTTCTGAGAAACGTCAGAAACGGCCATTTTGACTAAAACGAGAAAGAAAAACAGAACAACATTAGCTGCGCTAGCAACAATAACGAAATTGAGATCGGAAAACAACAACGAGTTACAGAGTAACAGAAGAACACTCCGAGTTGCAACTATTGTGCTGCTACAATAGTTGCAAGGCC
>NW_026970803.1:0-52327 GCF_963678635.1 Symsagittifera roscoffensis | reverse complement strand
TGTAAATCTTTTCCAGTTTGATTTTATTCCTTGAGGTAGTACTGAAAACCATTTTTGGGCTGCGCCATCTAAGGTTGTTTGTATCAACGCTGTGCGTCGATGTATCCAGTTTTGATGTAGTGGCGTATTAATTGGTTCAGGTCCAATATTTAAAATTAAATTTGCTGTTACTGCATTTAAGTAATCTTCTACAGAGTATTCAGGGTCTGTTCCTGTGAAAACCATTAAGGGTTTATTTGATGTTATTGATGATCCACCCATAAGGTATGGATTCATTGTCATTTGTAATGATTCAGCTGCATTTGGCATTTGAGAAAAATTTGAAAGTTGGTTTCTTGTTATTTCATGTTGTTGAAGATAATACGGGAGTGGTATTTCATTTTGCATTTGTGATGGTTGATACGAGTGTGTAGTCATTGGATTTTGTTGTTGAATTGGTTGAAAAGATTGTGTATTAATTGGATTTTGTTGTTGAATTGGTTGTTGATATTGTGCATCTATTGATTGTGGAGAAAAATTTCTATGGTTTGTACGTGTTTTCTGTATTCCTTGTCTACGATATTCTTGAGTATTTGGTGCAAATATATCTGGTTGTAAGAAATCTTCATCTGAGGATAAATAATCCATTTGATAAGATGTTTGTTTTTTATTTTTATTTTGTTGAAAAAATGGGTAATTTCCACTGCGATCCTGTGGAGGATTTGGTTGAAAATTTGTGGAATTATATTGGGCCGTTGGGTTATCCCAGTTTCGAGGTTTTGTATATTGATTAAAATTTCTTTGTGGTTTATAATTTGTTTTTGATGGATGTGTATAATTATAATTATGGTCTGCAAAGTTGTTTCTAGTGAATGTTTTGCGTGTTTTTGATGGTATTGTCATGGGTTTGTATGTTTGGTAATCCATATGTGAATATTTAGGGGCAACCGAAGGTTTAACGGTTGATTGTAAGGTTACCTGTGTTTGTGAAGGATTTGTATTTCTTGGTGTTGTTAAATTTGGGCGTATTGGTGAAATACTTTGTTGTGTAGTTGTTGTGTGTACAATTTCTTCATTTATGAAGTGTGATGGTGTCTGTATATCTTGTTGAGTAAGATTCCTAGTTCCATTGAGGTTTTCATTGTGTATGACTGTAGAGTTTAAACTATTATTTTGTGTATCGGGTAAAAATGTATTATAGTTTAATGGTGTTGCATCAATTGTTAATGGTATTACTCTTACATAATCTCTTATGTAAGATATTGTACCTATTGCTTGACTTGAGATTGATTGTGGAAAGTTTATAAATACGGGATGAGACCATTCGGGGTCCCAAACATAATCTGATTGTTCTGTGATAGCTGTATCATCGTTCGAGTTTTGGGGTCTAAAATTTTTTCTTGCTTGTGCAATTAAATCAATATTGTGTGTAAAATAATCTATTATGAACCATGCTAAAATTTTTTGTAAATCGTGTTTGGTATGTTGTGAAACGTCGTCTTTCGTGAAATTTTCTTTAATGATGTTTAAATAACTAGAGAGTAGTGTGATTTCATGTCGTACTCTTAAATGTTTAGATGTTTCTGTCGGTGAGACATTTGTTAATGGGAGTTCATTTTCTAATATCGAAATATAACTATATATTAGTGCGAAAACTTCATTGGTGAAAATGGAGTTTGCTCTTTGTGAGTTATGGTATTGTATGCTTTTTATATATTCTGAAAAAACTTTTGAAAATTCTAAATCAAGGTCGTCTGTTTGAATAGTGTATGTTCTATTATTATGGTTTGGGGAAGTGAATTCTATAGAGTAGATTCCATATTGTTGTGTTATGTTGCATATATCTTTTAGATAGTGATCTATGATTTGTCTTTTGATTTTTACATCGGGGAACTCTGTTTTACATGGACTGATTCCGGGTTCAAATAAATTTACGAGTAAATTTTGACAAAATATGTGTTGTCCTCTATCAGTATCTGCATCTACTATAAAAGGAAAGATTTCATCATCATCTGGAGTTTCGTCACCTGGGGTGTGCGTTGAACTCATTTTTTCGTTCGATGACTGTTAATATGTAATTATTAATGTGTCGAATTGGTTGATTCCAGTTGTATAGATGTACTGGTTTGTGTTTATACTGCTTTTTTATTCTTCTTTTTCCTCTTTGTGATGAATTTGAAGTTGTTTCTGAGTCAGAAAAATATAATTGATCGTGTTGTGGGTAATTTTTATCTATTGATTCTTTTAGTTTGTAGAGTTCGTCTAAACTGTTGGTTTCTGATTCTGAAAATGCGTTTCGATTTTTTGAAAATCTTTTTCGTGTTATTTGTCTTTGTTTAGTGATTATTTTTCTCTTTAGTGTTTGTCGTTTTGTTCGAATGTATCCAACTGTTTGTGTATGAGGTGTGATTACAAGGTCGTATTTTTTGTTATCTATTTCACAATTGTGTAAAACGATTGTTTGTTTATTCCCTAGGTTTTTAAATGACATAAGGTTTAGGATGACGGGTGCAAAAGGTTGTTAAATGATTTCTATTTTCCTAAACTGTTAGTTCTTACGATTTTTTGGTTAGCTTAACCTGGGTCTATTTGTTTAGGGTTGGAGAGAAAAGTATATCGATTCCGAAGAATGATTTTTACTTTCTCGTGACTAGTATAAGCTAAGGTGTTAACTTACTTAATCTTACTTAGGGGTAGTGATTGTGTTCAAGGGTTGGAGAATAGTAAATCGATCCACAAGGTTCAGGTATAATTAGAACGCGAGTAGTTCGTTAGATACTATTTTAAACTTACTAAGTCTAAGATTTATCCTGGGTCTGGTAAGAGGGGGGATCAAGTGAAGGATGAATAACCGAAGTTTTTCACTGTTTATCCTAATTTGAATGATTAGTTTTGTTTAAAAATTTCTATTAGTCTTGGGTCTTTAGAAAGGGTTGGGTAGTGAATCGACGTTTGAGGTCGTTAGACACTAATTAAGTGGGTGGGGGAGAACAAAGTTGTTCTGTTTGATCCAAGGATAAGCCTTGATGATCAAATTTAAAATGTAATGAAGTAGAAAATGATTTAAGATCCAAGGATAAGCCTTGATGATCTGGTTTTAAAATTAAGTGACTTTAAGTTTTAATGAGGTTTTAAATTTGTGTAAAGGAAAGATTTAGTATTTTATGATATTAGTGAGTTGATGATTGCTGTTATGTTTTAGGTGATGAAGCTGGAACAACAGGATGATTTATGATTACTAACCATTTATTGTCATGCTACTAATTTTTATTTTTATTTTCCAATAAATATTTTTCAAACATGTTTTGTATAATACTGCAGAATTTTAGGAAAACGATCTTAGATCTTTTTATCAATCGTTATTGTATAATATTAATTTTGTTTAGCGCCTGAAATGATTTTGAAGATTTACTTCAAGGTTTTATGTTTGCAAATGGAAATCTAAATTCATTGCAAGTAGTATTCGAAATATAAAAGTTTGTTCTGGCTTTTGCCGAACTATCATGTAACTATACGGCAAGTTTCTACTTTGTCGTATGTCGTCTTTGGTTCGATGTCTTCTTCCAATTCCGGGTAGTTCTATTATGGTTCGGAATATTGGCTCGGATCTATTGAGTCGGAGAGACATTTCAATTAAATTATTGTCGTATAACATTTTGTAAATGTTTTTGTCTAATTTCTAATCTAATTTTGGTTAATTCTAATCTAATAAGGTCTTGTTCGAGACTTATGGTCGCACCAGATGAGTTAGGACTGGAGTGTAACTCATAGAGTAATTTCGGATAGGGTACACCGTCTGCTCGTCACGCTATCTTATTTTCGGCCGGATAGATTCGTGCAACTTCTTAGTCTAATACCGATCCTAATCTTACTCTTATACTATCTAGTCTCAGGTTGTTTAACTAGTCTCTGCTAGGCTCAATAGATCTAGGGTATACTGGTTTATTGCGGCTGCTGAAGTGCTCGGGAGAGTCCAACTAATTTCTAAGTTAAATTCAAATCTCTCTGGTGCTGAAATTACAAGTAACTTCAGCACTTACAAATAAGTGGGTTGTTAGTTAGATGGATCATGATTGGTTAATATTAAATACTTTACATTGGTAAAACATTTAATTTATCCAATCATAAAATATAGTTTAGATCAGGTTCCAGCACGTGAGAACAATGGTAGTAACGATGTTTGATCGAGCAGCCCCGAAGAGTATTAGCAAGTCATCGGACAGTTTTGCTATGTTGCAGAGAGTGAAGGAGTCAACGCGGAACCCCGACGAGGTCGGTTGGTTAGAGTAATGCTTGATCATTTTGGTACCTATTAACGCGAGTAGAAGCGGATCTAGAAATTTTTTCTACACTTTTCCAGAACTTTTTTTTTTTTTTTTTTTTTTTTTTTTACAATTTTAACTTACTCCTTTGGAAGTTTTGTCCCATTGCAAACATCGTTTAGAATTATGGTCCTTTCAATTTAATTTAAAAAATTTTATCTTACTTTTTTCAAATTTGTTTGCACGTCATTCTCAGCAGTATAACCTGTTGCCTACTTACACTTTTCGGCTACATTTTAACTTCGGGCCAAATTTTTGAAGTTCACGTTTATTGAATACGTTTATGTTGCCAGCTTCACAGACGTTTGATGCCCCTTCAGAGTTTTCAGAAAATGCGTGATCATTGCGTAATTGCCTTTTTTTACCGAAACCTTTTTTTTACTATTACCCGATTTTTTCTTAATCTTCTTATGTTTTTTCAAAGTCTTGCGAGTGAAACAATTTTTTGATACCTCCAATTTGTTTTGTTAATATTTTTTTACGTTAATATTTTTGTTTTATCCTATTTGAAGTTGCTCTATATTACTTGAAGTTGTCTGTTAAAATTACACTTTTGAGCAAGTTTTTGAATGGGCGGATTTAATTTAGACGCATCGTAGTTGCTAATGAAAATGTTTTCCTCATTAATAAGCTAGATCTTTTTTTGTTTACACTTCTAAATAAAAATTTTTAAATGTAAATAAATAACGAAATTTTTGCTCAGGTGGTTTTTTTATTCAACCCAGTTTCTTTTGAGTTTCTGTTTTCGATGAAGTTTTTGTACACGTTATGGAAACTGTCCTAAGATCAACATAACAATTATTTTCGTCAAGTGATGGATGGTTACAAATGCCAAAATGATTAACTCGCGCAAAAGTTCTAACTTCTTTTAAAATGTAGCGTCCGTCAGAAATATAATTCGGCCTCAAAAAAATGAAACGAACTAAATGAAAAAATTGAAACAAACTAAATGATCCTAATGAAATCTAAGTAGATTCTAATTTGCTTTGTTCGTTTTGTTTTTTGAAATCTATCATGATTTTTCATAATAGTTTTTTCTTGCTTCGATTATGTTTTTGGGATGTTTTTTCTTCATCAAACCAACTTGCAAAAAAAGTTGTGGAGCAGTTTCTGAATCTCGTACATACGTATTGATCCCAGGCGGGTGTGCCACGCACTTTACTAAAGAGCTTTGAACCTACGTAAAATTGGTGCAGTACTTTGGAGACCTAATCTATTATGTTGAAAGTGTAAAGCGAATTATCATGCCTCACACAAAAGTGTTCCCATTTTCAGCCATGCTAATTTGCCATATTTTTGTTCCAACTTTCGAAGAAAGTTACGGAATATTTGTGCTTAGAGTGTTTTTTTTCTCCAGACAGCAACAAATTTTTAACTAGCCATTTATGACGGAATTTTGTCATATCATCCGAAAGGTATTGTTGACCTAAGTTCAATTTTTAAAAGATAGCTGTGACTATTTTTCGTAAAGTTGTGAAATCGTTCTAAATTAAATCAGGCATGCTAATTGTTTCATTTATTACTTAGCTATATGCTGAATGTATTAATTTGTACTTTACATAGCGTGTGGGGGATATAGTGTTCGCAAAAAATCTGAGAAAGAATAATTTTTCAATTCTTTTTGAAAGTCTCATCAATTTTTTTTAAAACGAACACTAATCCATAGACTTTAAAAGACCTTCAGAACATTGAAGGCTTCGCCCTGATACGAGCATACTTGTTTTCTTATACGACTTAAGTTTTAACTCCGAAATGCATTGTTTACTAAATTTTTATGTAATAAAAACTATTTGAGACTGTCTACAGGGCTAGTTGGAGTATCCACGGCTTTGACCTGAGGCACGAGAAGTTGTGTAATAATTTTTTTGGCTTCTTATAATTTCAGAGAAGCTATAAATTGTGCCTGCATTGACTATGAATAGTTTTGTGTAACTTTTGTGCATTTTTTCATGTCTTCGATTCAATTTTATTTCAAGAAAGAGTTTCCATTGAGTACTCAGTTTTTTGAAGACGTTGTTGGAAAATCATGACGATTTTCATTGAGATCGGCGGGATCGGCCTAATCCACAAATGCGCATATATATATATTAGATTTTATACGCAAAACACAAAAAAAGGCAAGTGATGGGTCCACAATCGATGGAAATTTCCAATGAGGTTTAAAAGTTAACAGAAACAGCAACAGCAAGTTTGTTAATATTTTAGCTATATGATTTCGATCGCGTGTGGGGCACGGCAGAGCACAAATTATGGATAGTGAACCAAACGAAAAATCCATGCAATACTACAACCAAAGTGGCATCGGCCAAAGTTCTTATTCTGGTGACGTCACATTCGGAAAACTTTGAAAGACGAGTGTTCTTACGACTCAGCTGGGCGTCGGCTGAAAACGTTAAGTTCTACAGTCAAGATGTTCATTTCAAAGGGCCCTTTCCCACATTTAACCCCACCTCTCAATTTTTTAAATTAAAATGAAGTACGTTGTCTGGGGAGCGCTATTTAGGGGGCGTTCTCAGGCGTAGTTTAAGAAACTCTTCAAAAATGTCTGGATGGGGGGGGGGGGTTGACACCGGTATCATATTGAAATTAACAGCCGTTTTTTGGATTCCGGGAAAAACTTTCAAAAATCATCGCACATTGTGGCGAAAAATGGTTATGTCTGAAATCCATTTCAGAAAACGTATTTTACAACATGAGTTTGATATCGATAATTTAATCAATTCAAACTTTGTAAGACAAATTCAGTACAAATCAGAACAATTTTTGTTACACAATTCTGGTTAAAAATCAATTTAGACAAGGAATACAGAAAACACGTACAAACCATAGAAATTTTTCTCCACAATCAATAGATGCACAATATCAACAACCAATTCAACAACAAAATCCAATTAATACACAATCTTTTCAACCAATTCAACAACAAAATCCAATGACTACACACTCGTATCAACCATCACAAATGCAAAATGAAATACCACTCCCGTATTATCTTCAACAACATGAAATAACAAGAAACCAACTTTCAAATTTTTCTCAAATGCCAAATGCAGCTGAATCATTACAAATGACAATGAATCCATACCTTATGGGTGGATCATCAATAACATCAAATAAACCCTTAATGGTTTTCACAGGAACAGACCCTGAATACTCTGTAGAAGATTACTTAAATGCAGTAACAGCAAATTTAAATTTAAATATTGGACCTGAACCAATTAACACGCCACTACATCAAAACTGGATACATCGACGCACAGCGTTGATACAAACAACCTTAGATGGCGCAGCCCAAAAATGGTTTTCAGTACTACCTCAAGAAATAAAATCAAACTGGAAAAGATTTACACAAGAATTTTCAAAAATGTTTGACTCCGAAAGAAACAAACAACAACAAAGAGTTTTATGTAATGAAATTCGCAGATTACCAAACGAAACCATCAAGCAAATAGCAGTAAGAATCGAAACACTAGTTCGAAAAGCATATTCACTAAATACACATGACTATAAAAACACTAAGATGACAGAAATCTTAATGATGACCTTAACACCACAATTAAGGAAAATAGCAATAAAAAAGAGAGCATCACATCCTTCTTCAATTCGAGAACCCGATTTAGATTTTAGAAAACTAGTAGACAAACTAGAACAAGCAGAAATCACAATGAAATTAGAAGAAACGGAAAATCTGAAATTACAATACGTTAACAAAATTGAAACGACTCCCACTAATATTAATAATATACAAGAATCAGAAACAGATCTCGTTGAAAAAATCACTGAAATACTCAATATTTACGAAAAGAACCCGAACTTTAAAGGCAAACCATCTTTCAAAAAATGGTGTAATTATTGCCGACGATACGGACATAGTATTTCCGAATGTAGACAAAAACAACAAGATAGTCAAAATAAACCTCAAAAATACAAAGAACCAAATAAATCATTTTATCAATACATGAAAAAAGATCAAAACCTACCAAACAAAAATGTATACAGCAACAACAGTTCAGGAAAACCACTCCCAAACAATACAAGCTATACAAGAAATCAATCTCCATATAACTCAAGTTATAGAGGAAGATCACCAGAACGAAGAAACACGTATAATTCATCACAAAATCACTACAATAGACCGAATAGTCGAAATAACTACTCCAGATCAAATTCAAATACACAACGATTTGTTTCTAGATCTAATTCTCAATCAAGAAATAACTATTATCCAAACAACCAATCACGAAATTCATCATACAATAGGAATAGAAACTACTCCTATAATCGAAACAGAAGTTATTCAAACAACCGAAACCAGAATTACCCGAACAACCGATCAAGGAATAACTCATATAATAGATCGAACTATAACAGACCAAACAATAATTACCAAAACAGATCGCGAAATAATTCACAAAACCGACACCCAAGTTATAATAATCGCTATCGAAATTATTCCCAATCACCACACCGAAATAATAATCACTACAATAACTCTAATAATCGTCACAGAAGCAGTACACCTAAACATCAAAGACAAATCAATCAAGTACAAGCTAACCCAGAAACAACATCAGACCCTCCAGGTATTGATGACACAGTAACTGATACGTTACAACTCAATCAAATAAACTGTACATCATCAGATTCAGAAAGTGATACTGAAAACACTCTTGATATCAATATGATAAAAGTCGAAAATGACTATGAATCTGTCATATATGAACAACCCTTTCCATCACATATATATGAAAATCAATCACAAATTCTTCAAAATCATTACACTACACCCATAAATTCCACACCAACGACGCAAGAAACAAATGAGATAAACACTACAAATCAAACCAATAAAAATACCAAAACAAAATGCTTGAATACAAACCACATTTATCAAAATATACAAAAAGAACAACCCAAAGAAAAAATTTGGACAATGCCATTTCTCTTAGAAAGCCCAAGAAATAAAGAATTTCAACCACCAGACCTTGAAATAGATTTTTTAATTGATTCAGGAGCAGAATCAAACATAATAAACATTCCCACATGGAATGAAATAAAAATCTTACACCCAAAGCTAACACCTCTTGAAACCTCCAGCAAACTAGCGACAGCACAAGGATCAACATTGATAAACTACGGAAAAATCCAATTATTTCTCCTCCCTACCAGAACAATGGAACAAAGTAAAATTTTAAATAAGCCATTTAAACAAATATTCCATATCACCGATATTAAATATAATATCATTGGAATACCATTTATTTCAAAGTATATACCAACAATTAACATACTAAATAGTAAAATATTAATCAAAGATAAATATACAAAAACAAAAGAAACATCCTTAACATTTTTTCAAAGATTGAATAAACAACCACCATTCTTTTCAAAATTTTATCCGATATTTAACCAACAAAGAAAACACCTGAAACCACTATCAGGAAACATCTATAATTTTTCAATCAAACAAGTTCACCAATATGATAAAGCACAAAACAAACAAAAATTTTATATGTCAGATTTTGAATTCAAACCGATTCATAAATTTTTCAAAATCACAATCTCTTCAATAAAATATTTGAAAAATTCGAATTCAGATATCATCTCCTTACATGTCTATAACAACACACCTTACCAAGTAACATTACCATTAGGACTTTTAGGATATTGTGAAACCAACGCAACAATATCACCAATACACGAAAAAGCCTATCGCGTAAATAATATACTCCAATTACTAGATATTTGCCAATCTACAATTCTTAATGAAGAATTATCTATAAATAATATAATAAGTAACGAAAACAGAAATACGGATTATTTCACAAAAACTCCATATTTCAAACCTACATTCAACATCAGTAACTACACAGAGGACCAACAGAAATTTTTAACAATGTTTAATTTCCAACATTCACAAATAACACAAGACGAATTTGAAAAGTTAGCCAAACAGCTAATTCAATATTCATCAGTCTATGCAACATCAAAATTCGATGTTGGCAAAATCAGTTCATCACTACATCTCCCATTAAAACCAGACGCAGTTTTCAAAAAACAAAGAGCAAGTAAAGTACCAATTCACTTACATGATAAAGTAAACAGATTACTCGATATTTTAGAGCAATACAACATTATATCACCGGTTAATAAAGAAGAACAACCAAAAGGCAACACATTCATCAACCCCGTTATCATTCTAGCTAAAGGAGAATCGTTAAAAATCGTTCTCGATGCTAGATACCTCAATTCACTCATAGATGAATCAAAATGTAATTGGCCCATTGAACCAATACAAGTTATTTTAACAAAAATAAACGGCAAATACTTCACAACCGCCGACATGAATAGTGCATACAATCAAATGCCACTAGATGAACAATCACGACGTTTAACACAATTTGTTATCGGAAACCAACAATATGAATTCAACCGCTTATTCTATGGAATATCCATAGGACCAGCAGCATTTTCAGCCTTTATGAGCAAAATTTTTAGACCACTAATACTCAAGAAAAACGCAATCACCTATTTAGACGATGTTTTTATGCAATCACAAACAAAAGACGAAATGTTCAAAGTTTTAGAAACATATCACCAAATACTTCAGAACGAAAATCTGAAGGCCGCCCCCGATAAATCACACTTCTTTTTGACTAGAGTTAAATTCTTAGGACATAATATAGAAAGAAAAACAATCACTCCACTGAAATCACGCATTGACGCTATTCAAAAACTTCAACCACCAACAAATA
Organism: Symsagittifera roscoffensis; assembly: GCF_963678635.1. NCBI lineage: Eukaryota > Metazoa > Xenacoelomorpha > Acoela > Convolutidae > Symsagittifera > Symsagittifera roscoffensis. The sequence continues at coordinate 41,271 of NW_026970803.1, read as the reverse complement.
AAAAGAAAATCCAAGAGTTCCTTGGAATGTTAAACTTTTTAAGTAAATATGTTTATAAAATGCAATTATACCTACGACCATTTTATAACATCCTTAGACAACAAAACAACTTTGAATGGAATACAGAACATCAAACACGATTCGAAGAAATAAAGAAACTTTTAACTGAACAAATTTCAAACACAATTCCAGACCCTGATCAACCATTTTATGCAATGTGCGATGCTTCGAACTTTGGCATCGGCGCAGCATTATTACAATCACATAATGGTACAAATAAAATGAACCTCATATCAGCAAATTCTCGATTATTCACTCAAGCAGAGCTACGACTCTCAACTCTAATGAGAGAATGTACAGCCATAATATATACACTTACAGAATATGAATTTCTGATACTTGGATCAAAACATCCCACAGTTTTGTTCACAGACCACAAACCAATCATCTTTCTTTTTACACAGAAATCTAACCCAAACCACCGAGTTTACAGATTTCAACTAATTCTAATGAAATTTCCAAACTTACATATAGTTTGGACTGCAGGAAAAAATCTTGCATTACCAGACACCTTAAGTCGAAATACACCACCTGAATTACTTACACGAAAAACAACAGTTGAAATACCCAAAAATATAAAATTCTACCTTGCAGAAAACGAAACATCACCTCGATTAGAATGCAAATATGCAGTAAAAACTGATATTGAACAATCACAAATAAATAATTTACAACATTTCCCACTTTATTTAGATTGTCAAAATAATCATTATGAAGTTGACCTACTTGGAACATCAACTTTTAAACCACTTCCATATTCTCAATGGATAAAAAATAACACCCAACAAAAACGAACAAAACCACACCTACCTAAAAAAGACCATTTTCCACTAATTGAAAAAGAAGATTTAACTGATAAAATAAATTTATCAGGACCACAAACAAATGATTCAAAATACACAATAAATCAAGTTTTTGACCTTCACGACCCACTTGATACAATACCATTATCTAAATTAGAAATCGAAAACATTTTTCTCCCCCCAACAGAAACAATTACAATTTCAACACTGAAACAATATCAAAACCTTGACCCAGTAATTCGACAACTAAAATCATGGCACAAATATAAAACTAAACCTATCAAAGCAGATTCAACCATTCTAGGAAACAAAACACTCCTCCGATACTTTCGCAAGTTTAACAATACAACAATTAACGAAAATACAGACCTTTTAGAGTACAACCTTAATGAATCTACAGTTCCCTGTCTCCCTATAAGTATGATTCTTATAGCTTTTAATATTTCACATACACAAAACATTAAAGGACACTCTGGATCAGAGAAAACATATTCAAATTTTATACAAAATTTTTACTTCCCAAATGCACCAATTTGGATAAAAGTACTATGCAATGATTGTATAGTATGTCAATTAAATAAACCTTACCCAAATCAAAAACAAATAGCACAAAAACAAGATTTTAAAGGACAAAGTTTATACTTTAATCATCGTATCTCATTTGATACTAAAGGACCAATTTCACCCTCATCAGAAGGAAACTCCTACATTATGGTAATTGTTGACGCATTTACACATTATGTAGCACTTAACCCAGTACCACATTGTAACGCTTATTACGCATACACAACACTTTATGAACACTGGATAGCAAAATTTGGACTACCAGAAATTTTAGTCACAGACAATGGTACAGAATTCATAAATAATGAAATAATAACACTATGTCATTTATACAACATTAAACACAAACCACGTACATCTCATGCACCTTGGACAAACGGCTTAGTCGAAGGTATGAACCGTTCACTACAAGAATATCTTAGATGTATCATCAACGGAAATGATACCAAATATACCGAATGGTCAGCAGATGTAAAATTATTTCCATTAGCATATAATTCACAAATCACGACAACTTTAGGAATGTCACCATACGAAATGGTTTTCAACCAAAAGCCACGCAAACCAATAATGTTTACAGCAAATTCCCATAAAAACGCACAAGGTTATTGTCAACCAAATAAAGACTCAATTTGTTATAACCTACCATTACATACGCACGATGAAGATCATTTTCATCACCCACAAATCCTTAAATTAGCCTCCGGTACACACACCGAATGGATTTTAAATAGAGATAAGAAACACAATGAAATTTACCAAAAAATAACGAAAAAGTTATTACAAAGACAAAACATAAATGAACAAATCAATTCACGTTTTACACCAGCTTCCGATTTAAAAATTGGAACATTTGTTTTAATACCTAATTTTAATACTCAAAAAGGAATTTCTAAAAAATTACAACCCCTCCGAAAAGGACCCTATCAAATAATTGCAAAACCCACAGATGTCACATATAAAATTATCGACTCAAACAAAAAAGAAATCGTTCAGCATCGAAACAACCTATTACCTTATTACCCAAAAGAATACGCACTCCGCGAATTAACCCAATTATATTCTTTCACAGGATTAAAAATTATTCAAAACGAACCACATCTGAAAAACACAGAACAAAATGATAACCCCACCGAAAATCAAAACACAAAACCAATCGCTACCAAAAACAATACACAAAACCATAAAGAATCTCCAAAACAAAGAAAAAATAGAAAAATGACAGAACAAATAATACCCCAAGAAGAAATAGACAAATCAGAACATAGAAAGACAACAAGACTCCGAAATCAACCACGTAAAAACTACAAAATGTTCATCCCCCAATCTAAAATATTAAAGAAAGTAGAATTTAAAAAGTAATTTTAAAATTTTATACTTCACAATCTTGAAACCTCCGTAACATTTTTCATTTCCATTTTTCAAAATAACATGCTCACAAGTACGCAATAATTCTAGTTCAAAATAGACCAATAGGATTCATCCAATCCGCCACTTTCTCTAACTCAAACTAAGATCAATTAGACGAATAATCTAGAACTCCAGGCACATCTCTAACTATAACTTTACAACCTCCAGGTCAAAAATAAGCAAACCACTCCAACTTGACAGCTAAAATAAATATCACCATAATACCGTACCCCTCCCTTATCTAATAACCCAAAGATCAACAATATTTCCCCAACTCAGACCACGAATACCCCCAAAACAAATTTGATAACTTAGCCTAAAGTCACAAAATGAAGATTTTAATTAGCCTAAAGTATAAAAATCTCACCATACCCCGGATCATTTGACAAACAAAAATAAAGAAAAAGACGACCTCCCAGTCACCATGAAAATTGCCCCCAACAATTTTTTACGAAACTCAACCCACTTGTCAAAAAACTAATAAATAATTCGACCACACTAGAAAATCGCCTCAAACAGCAAAAAATATTCGACAAAGAGATCATTTCTTAAATGCTTTTCTCTCAAACAGTCGCTCAAATATTTATCAATTTTAAACATTTTTTTTCAATACTTCAAGTCTTTATAATCTTTCTTTTTGATATCATCGAATCTTTTCTAATAATCATAATAATTTTTTGTAACATTTTTTTAATTTTCTACACAATAATTGAACTATTCCTCCAACTTTCCAAAACCCTTGAATATATCCACAGGTACGATTTTAACAACTTGTCTAAATGATACGAACAATTTTCAGTAGAACTGATATTTTTTTATTGTTTGTAATTTTCATAACATTTCTATCATCCCTCATTTTGACAATATGTAAATGTATAAAGAAAGCAATCATTACATTTGCCCTAGCAACAATTTTTCTAATTCTTTTTTTAGAAGAATATTATAATAAACATAAACCCTCTCACTAAAGTAACAATTTAAAAATCCATCAAAAATTGCTACCCAACAGTCACAGAATCAGTCTTCACCGACATCATCCCAAGATAATCCAACACCACCTTCAACTACTCAAAACCCTCAAACATCTACACGAATTTCTTTTCAAGACAATCCATACACCTTTGAAGAAAGGCACGCTCGTTTATCTGAACCACTAGAACCAGTTCAACGACAAGCATCCCTAAGTGAACCAACATATAATCTTTACCCAACACTACCACAAGAACTAAGTAGAATACGAAACCTTAGTCAAAACCAAAACACAGCAGAAATAAATAGACAAATTATACATCCTCGACGAAATAGAAATTTTCAAACTCCCCGAGTTCATTTTGATATACCTCAATCCCCAACACAAACCACTCCAGAAAACACCACTGGTATCACACCAGAAACTCCTACACTTTTTTCACAACGAAGCACTTCAAGTCTACCTTCAGACTACTTAGGTTCAACACCAACATCTGAACAGATACGTGAAAATCCCTTTAACCCCCCAAACCTAACATCACGACTGCCATATTGGACTACAAATTCATTCACACAAGGTGAACCAAATTTAGTCAATGACCCCATAGATATTTCTACGGATACAACAACATCCTCATCACTACCAGAAACATTATCACTACCATCAACACCATCAATAAGTCAATTTTCACCACTACCCTTTAACTTAAATTTTCCAAATAATCTCGACGCCAGATATCGAGAACAATCATCAATAAATATTCCTTTAAGATTAGATTGGAATACATTCACAGCACCTCCACCACTATTTGGACAACATCAAGAAAGTAACCGCCTTCATAACTGGGCACTTAATAGATTACAATATCGCCAAGATATTCACAACGATATCCGTGATCACAATATTCAAATACTCCAACAAAACAGTTTACAATTAAAATTTGAAATCACAGTTAAGTTAAATAATATTACCCAACATCCCTACCCATTAAATCCACCTAACATAACAGCTCAATCACTACCACCACCGTTTATAACTACTGAAGTAATATACAAATACGACAGATACACTAAAAACACAATTGGTTACATTACATTTTATAATCCATACTCAGGATTATCATACACATGTATATTCTAAAATTATTAATTTTTCTCCAAACCCTTTTTCTAATAACCTCAAATCAAAATATAAACCCTTCCCCTCGTACAGGACCACAAGATTTATTAGTAACACATTACGATTGCGAAGAAAATGAACAAAAAACACTACATAAATATGCAATCAATCAGGTATCACAATGTGAAACAGAACCACAAGCTATAGAAACCACAGATATAATAGCAACACTCTATTCAAAAGCCCGAGCAACAACAGTTACAGGTTATAAATTCACAGCAACATTTTCCGAAAAGAAAGTACATTGTTCACAAGTCTCGAACGGAAACAAAAACCGACTTGACCATGAATCATTCTACCAAAGTAATATAGAACGTCTTTTACATCTCAATCCCGACGATTGTAAAAATGAATTACTTAGACTAAACATCACAAAAAATAAAAACTCCCAAAGAAAATTAGTTAATTTTCAAGTTTTTTCAGACTCTGTACATCAATCACAACTTGAAAGACACCAAGGACATATAAGACTAGACGAAAAATACCCGTATAACGGCGCACACGGACGATTAACCTATGACCTACATGATAAACACTGGATACCACACATTGGTATAAATAACCCATCAAACTGCAAAGCAGACACAAAAAATAAAGGATACCAAGAAATAATGTTTTTCGATTGGAAAATACAACTCGAAAAAATACAACTCACACGAGATTTATCTGATAATACAATGATCTATCAAGGAATCCGACTACCTTGTAAAAATGATCAAGGATATTGCGACCCTACAACGAGAACACAAGCAACAATTGTTTGGTTCCCCGAAGACACATGTACAACATTTCAAGTAGCAAAAATACACGCTCGTATGATAAAATTTCACGAAAAATATTTCATACAATCAATTCCATATGAACAAGTCCATCCATCACGCAAACTAAGTTCCGATTTTCGAAACATAGACAATATAGAAAATAAATTGACACGTTTTCAAATATATCAAGAAACAGAACTTGCATGTAAATACAGGAATCCACTTCACAGAACACAATACTCTGAAATATTAGTTGAATATGAAAAAGGATTCGACATGACCACTGGTAAAGTAAAAATCGACCCATACGCCACAGGTCATCCTCTAAACGAAGGAACATCCTATATACCAGTTAATTTTCAAAAAAGCAACGGACAACCTGGTGGACATCTAAAACCTTATGACACCAGAAGCACACGCTTACAAGAATTATCACTAATGAATACTACATATTTTGGTAATATCCACTATGATATTCATTTGGATATGAAACTAGACTATACAATTAGCCGCATTTTTCAAGAAATGTCACTCTCTGAATTAGAAACACTACATCAACTATGCGAATTAGAACGAACACAAATACTACAATCACTTGCACTAGCAGTATTAAAAATACCCTACGCAGGATACTTATTATCAGGAAATAGATCAAATTTTTTAGACTACGAAGGAAACATCTTATGGTTTTATACTTGTACTAAAAAAGTATCACCACTATACGTTTTTGAAGATAAACGATGTTATAAAAGAATTCCTATCTTTTATAAGAATAAAGTACATTTCGTGGATACACTTTCACGAAGAACATATTTCTGGGATACCGCAGTCCCATGTGGATCAGAAAATAGCCACAATGTAGTACAACTAAACCCTGATGAAAACAAATATTATCTTCTCACTCCATATCCCACATTAATGCAATCACTCAAAAAATTTTCACCAGAAAGCATTCGCGCTATTGCTCGAAACCCAAATATAGACTTACAATCAATAGGAATCTATTCAAAATCAGATATTCAACATCACATTAGAACACAACAATTCCAAGAATTATTAACACAAATGGACACTATACAAAGACAATCAATAGACCAAAACTTACGCAAACTTGCAGAAACCGCAGGATTTGCCGATATCTACACGCAAGACTATAGCGGATATTTTAAAGACATAAAAGATTATATATATCTAAACGGCGAAAAATACCGTCCCCAAGATATATCACCAATTAACATTTTTAGCTTTGTTACACTCAAAAATGAGATCCTAGATTTTCTAGGATGGCCCTACTACATCTTAGAAAAATTGACTATTTTATACGCAATGTTTAACTTTATTGGATTTCTTTTCTCACTCTTAAAAGGAATCTACAATACATGTGCTATACACACACAAGTAAACAGACAAGCAAGCGTAGCACGCATACTCTTTGCAGGATTTTTTGGAATTTTTTCCACATCTATAAACAAAATTCTTTTAGACGCACAAATAAAAGAATATAACACAAAAATAACAACACGACAAAATACATACGACGAAGAACATAACAATGTCGACACACAGCCAACGGCACCACAATTACCACCCCTACCAAATAACCATCCACTATCCCTAGCCCCGCGAAATTTTAGAAATTTAGCAATCACACATAATCCAAATTTTCGACTCACCACATCACAAAGTCCCGTCCAACATATAATGACACATCCACCACAAGATGATAATACTTATGAACAAATTATTGAACAGCCCCATACCACCGCTTTTCAATCTCAAAATAATAATTTTTTTAGCCCACGATGAGCCGCCAACTTGGATCACTCCATCGATCAAATTCCCATCCAACCAACCTTACCTCTTCAATCCCAATAATACCACTTTTTGCTTTTCCGCCACCCGATTTTCCATCTAGCAATGTAACATCAGGCATGAATTCCGACACTAACTCACAAATTTCAGTTTTATACTCCATTTCACAGCTAAATAACCCGAATATTGAAACCCCCGACGAATTTGCCGACTCAGAACCATCTCCATCCAATAATTTTCATAACCCTTCTCATTTTTCTCAACCTCCTTTTCAACCCATATTATCAAATAACCCTGACCCAATCACTCCTACACCCTCTTATGCTTCCCAAGTTACCCCAACCTACTCCTCATACCATTCTGACCAATCATCTCCAGACACCCCCCGAATCTCCCCAGAGCTAGACAATTTTATTACCCTCCAACAACAACCCTACCACCTTAACACCCCGACCATAAACCAAATCTCCTCCACTACAAATTCATCCAATCCCCCTACACCCTCTTCAAATTATACCGAATCATTAGCACCATCATCCACATCAACTGAATCCTCACTCAACACTAATAGAGCTTATCGCACTTTTAAAAGAAAGTTCCCCAACCATCCTTTCCCAGCAAAACCAGGAACAGCCCGAGAATACATCAACCACCCCCAACATACTAACACTAGAGAATTTTTAGCCATCACTTTACCCTCATTTCCACAATACACCTTAAACACCCCTCATGACGCTAACGAAACACGCAACTTTGTAGACGAATACGTTTTAATGCCCACTCTCTCTTGGACCTCATACTATCATTTCACTAACCCTCTTTGCTTACCTTTAACTAACACATCCATTGAGATAGACCGAAACAAAGACATGCTATATCGACTAACTACACCACTCACCGCTAGACAATTTACTTACGTTGGATATAAAAAATCACTAAAAATACACACTGCACCTAGAGCTAACGAATACACACTAGAATACTATGATCACAACATCATCAGAGCTAACCAAGATCAATTCTTAGACGACGATCGCTTCGCTAACCCACAAATCACCGAGAAATTTTTCATCAAGACACCATATGTATTTACACTAAACATCTTCGACCGAAAGTTTGATCACATTATTTCAGAAGCACTAACAAGCACACAAGCGTACGAAAGTTTTAAAGAACGCTTCCAAATCTTTTCACTAACCTTTCATTTCCTTGCACCACACGAAAGAGATTTACACTGCTCACACGATATTATGTTGCGAACTAAACAAACACATACATACAGTTACTATCGTTTCATCCAAAATCACTTTGACCTCCACACACCCTCTAGACAACCACACCATCGCTTTCAATTCATCAATTCAAAATACACTTCACCGTATTTCCTAAATTTCACATATTGTATTAAAAATACTAACCTTCATGGTATTCTTCGTAATTATGACCCCATAACCCAAATGTATATTTTCTGCCCCATCACCAAGACCTTCAACGCAGAAGAATCCCGACCCTTCCTTATCCCGCACGAGTTTGTACAGCCTATAGAAATCCCCATTTTAGAATTCATCCACAACACTAAATTTAACCACAAGTTATATAACTTAATCCAAAACACACCTTATGAGTTTGCAGTAGGCACTGAAGAACTAACCACTATTAAGGCACTTCAATTGCTTTGGCCACTACTTCAAACTAAAAATATCATCCGCATCTTAGCTAAACTACTAACAACTTCAGAACTAATTCACGATATCTTCCCCCACGGTTTTTTCCCCGACGACTAACAGGTAAGTATGAACTAAATGAATATTACTAACTAATTAAAATATTGAAAAACTCACCATTCCTTATTCATGTTTTCTTTAGATTTTTAGCCTTCATCTTCAATCATCTGAAAAATTCACAAAAGAAAAATAAAAAATAGCAAACTTCTTCAAAACTATTTAAAACCCTATTTAACTTTTGCACCAACAATTAAATAAATATAATACCAATGCAGTAAATTAATTTATAAAATTTTCCCCTACAAGCAGTAAATCTACATATGATGAAAATTTGTATCTTAAAATTCCCCCATTACTAGCAGTAAATTTCCAAATTCTATGCAGTAAATTAATAAAATGCAATTGCAGTACTAACCTTTTGATATTTTCATTCATTCGCACAGAAATTCTATCCACACTCGCACAGCTCGCCCACGAAGAATTGTTTAAAATAATGAATTTCAGTTTCAAGTTTTCACACTCAACAACTCTAACAAATAATAACAAGTTTCAAACTTTCCTTTAACCCGGTTGGAAAGGAATCATATACTAAACAAAACTAACCAACGCAGCTTACTAAATACCACAAATCATAAAATAACAGCATGACTAAGAAAAGGAAACCAACGGTACCCAAACCGGATTAACCCAGTTTAAAACTGGATAATTTATTCTTTTGAAGACTATTACAAAGTCTTAGAAAGAAATAATAAAACACAAAAAAGTCAAAAGACAAACCCATACCACAAACAATTTGCTTTTTGGAAAAAGTACATAACCAACAAAACATAAGTAAAACCACAACAAACCCAACATAAAATGTTGTCACATAACAGGACCCCTCATAAAAACCGCATGAAATCATACTCCCACACCTGGCCTAACCCACCAGGAAAGGACGTCCTGAGCATGCTCTATAGCCGGCCTAACCCACCGTGCTACATCCACGCTTTGTGACCACACCTTTATTTTTAATAAGAGCTACTCAAGGGTGAGTAACTCTTCAAAATAACCGAACTAAAACAAAAAGCTTTTGTGAAAACAACTAACTAAAATCATTATTAAAAAATATTAAACTAATAAAAGTTTTATAAAATGTAAAATCACATGATGCAATATATAGATCAGAATACAACACCAAGGACGAACATCAAAAGACAAGACGACCTCACTACACTCGAGAGAGAATGACCAACTACAATCGATATGCCGCTCACAATCACAACTCAAAGGATTTAGAGTACGACTTGACTTCGCAGAAAAGGACTTCATTGAACTAGACCAATGACCACCTCGATGTTCAAGTATACGTACAGATCCGAGTAACCAGGCATCCCCTCCATGCACAATCTCCACGCCATTCCCGAGCTAGATCAAACACAAAAGAAGTTCTCTCCGAAGAACAGAAAAACCTGACATAGCCAACCATTCTGAAACCAGAATTGATGCTGTTGCAGAGACTCAGTCGTTGTCACAAGAAGAACACAACGTCTTGTGTCCTCAATTCCAGATCCCTGGAACTTCCTTAACAAAAAGGAAACAAAAGAAAAATAATGTTCGCCAAATACCAACGTCCATCATCCATCCTTGAACTACAGAAGAACTGTTCTAAAAAACTCTGTAAAACCCGGATGGGTGGAACCTGATCTAAACTATATTTTATGATTGGATAAATTAAATGTTTTACCAATGTAAAGTATTTAATATTAACCAATCATGATCCATCTAACTAACAACCCACTTATTTGTAAGTGCTGAAGTTACTTGTAATTTCAGCACCAGAGAGATTTGAATTTAACTTAGAAATTAGTTGGACTCTCCCGAGCACTTCAGCAGCCGCAATAAACCAGTATACCCTAGATCTATTGAGCCTAGCAGAGACTAGTTAAACAACCTGAGACTAGATAGTATAAGAGTAAGATTAGGATCGGTATTAGACTAAGAAGTTGCACGAATCTATCCGGCCGAAAATAAGATAGCGTGACGAGCAGACGGTGTACCCTATCCGAAATTACTCTATGAGTTACACTCAAGTCCTAACTCACGACGATTCAGAGCAATTTTTTATCAAGCTGTTTACGCCACTGATAGCTGATTTGAGTCAAACTGGCGATCCCATTTAGCTTCAAGTAATTCATTTTTAAAAATCCGCCAGTTTTGTCGGAAAATTTAGTTTCAGTCGATACCTCCTAATTTTGCTTTGAAATTTTGGTGATTTTACTTACTTTAGAATTTCATTAGATCGGTTGTAGGTATTTTAATTTTTCCTCAAACTGTTCTAACTTGTGCAATTTATAAATGTACTATTTAGTTTTTCCAAGTTAAGCGAAGTGTTGTTTTTGTCATCCTTAATTACTTTTTTTTAATCGATCCTGTCTGACCTCGATTTATTTTTAGTGAACTCTTTCAAAGTGAGCCAGTCCAGCGTTATTATATTTAGTTAAAAATAACACAGGTTTTAAATTGAATTCTATTCTTGGCTTTCTTATTCATTTTAAGCCTAGTTTAGTTAGATCAAAGTTCCTATTCCTTGCAAAAAAATAGCTTATTTAAATGATTTAAAATGTAACACTAGGACATAACGCGACAATTTTAAATAAAAACAGCTCACACAAACTTGTTGCGAGTTGCCGTGCCATGCTAATTATGAACAGGCTATTTGGTTTCCATTGAGAACAGTATCAAGATTATTTTAAACTCAAGTCATTAACCTCCGCGTCTGCGTTAGACAAGCGGCTGCTGAACATTAAAAATTACAAACCCAAACACGGGTCCCAAGTCAGAGGCGCCAACCCTCCCGCTGCTCTAAGTCGGTTATGATTGCAGATGGCACCCTGGGAAAAATCATCAGTCTCGGCCAGGGCTCCTGATGATGTCTCTTCTCTAGAGTAGACTATGGCGGGAACATCCATATCCCACCCGTAGTACTGGAAAGTGTTCGGGTCGTTGTTGCATGAGACCCAGTTATTGGGAAAATCAGCATGGCTGAAAAACAGGTTACGACATAAATTGACAATTAATAACTTTGTACAGATCTTTTAAAACTGGTGTATCAGAGAATTAAAGTACTTTCTTTTGAAAGAAAGCGATAAAAACCAGCGGTTTTATCACAAAAATGAGCAAAAAATTGGATGGTCAAACGTAATTTAAATCAATCGGAGATAGTGGAAAAGAGCTGAGTCTATAAAATATTTTAAAATGAAAAAGAGCTTACCGATGTCAGCGGATTTAGAAAGCAGACGTCCCTCCCCCAACCCTCAGGGATTTGAATCCCTGACGACCCAAAAGGTGCCCCTTTGGTACTATTTTGAAACGTTCATTTTTGTCTCACCGACTTTAAATTTTTTTTTTGAAAAAGCGCCTTTGGCGTCAATACATACTAATGTTGAAAGGGGGGGGGGGGCGAAAAAGCGCAATTTGTTGGTCAACATTTAGCAAAAACTCTGTCATCCAAATTTCCTTATGAACAATTTTATATTGCAATTTTACTAGAGGGATGTGGAAATTGGGAAACGAGCTGATATTGAGTGTTAAATACATTTATATACATACCTGCATGAGGGACAGAGCGTTGGGTTTTCCTGATCCGAGCATCTCTGCGAACATCCAGCATAAGGGCCATAGCATGAGTCACCGCTTTTGATGCACTTCTTCCATGCACCATTGCAGTAACGACCACTCTCGCAGTCAGAATCTTTCATGCACTGCTCACACTTGCCTTTGGATCCGGGCGCCACACATGCATTGGTGGGTGCTGGAAAACAGTCAGGACATCAGCCAAAAAAGACAGCCTGAACCCACATGGATTCTCTCCCACTTAAATTTATTGCAATGATGGCCGAAAGATGACCCGTCATTTTAGATGAGCTGACTAATGATTTTCGCGCAAAGCACTTGCAGTTCTGATATTGGATACCAGCTTCACAGAATGTCTTGGGATTAACCATTTTTATGAAAACCGAACTTGAAAACACCGATTGATTGATGTCTGCTAAAAACTAATTCAAGATAGTATGGATCAAGTGTCAGCATGTACTTTGTTACTGATAAGGATGTTTCGTAGCAATCATCAATAAAATTAATACCCCAATTTAACGTCCTAATTTGGTGTATCGAGAATTGACTTTCGAGTTTTGACCTATTTTCACAGATGCAAATTGATTTTATTGACCTTTTCGGCTAGGCTACCTCTCTATCGAACCCTTTTTTTGTTAAAAGCTAAATTAGGGAGTGAAAAGAAAAACAAATCAGGGAAAAAGAAGTTGTTCGGGGAAAAATTTAATGATTACCTGGCGGTGTGTAAGCTTTTTTCCATTCCTGACAAATGGCATTATTATTGTCATACACAGCTGCTACACTTGCTAGTGTAACTGCGAGTAGAAAGAAAAACATCTCTCCCTATTCTTTGAAACGATACTTGTTAACACTTTTTTATCAACAATTTTTTTAGAGGGAACCAAAATTTTACTAAAAAGGAGAGGCGGTTGTGTTATTTATAATGTATATCCTGCTGTTTTTTGAAAGAAGCACCTCTTCATAACTGTCAAAAACTTTTGACTATGGCACTTGACACTAACTATGATATGAGAAATACATCAATTTAAAAAAAAAGTGTTTCAACCGGTGCTAAAGGGCCCTTTTTGTCAATTTTACTGCCGAACATTCTTTGATGTCAAAATTAAATTGAGTCCTTAGTAAGTTTCCAGTATGGCCTGGTTTCAAGAACATCTGGAAAAAAATTTCGAAAGTCAAAACTAAATTAAAAAAACATCACATTCGACGATTATATTTTGTGCCATGCCATACATATTCTGGAGCATCGTAAAGTGGGTTGTCGCTCGCGCTTTTTAAATTTACAATAAAAATGATAAACAGAGCAAAAACTTGTCTATCAGATAGAGATTCGAACAAATCTTGAATAATAGAACCCAAAACGCGATCGTGCATGAAACGAAATAAATAATTGACAAAACATCCCAGCTATTCTATAGCTCATGTAGTTGAAGAAATGCGAAATTTAGCAGAATGAACCAATTATACGATTTAGGTGACCGAAAATGGAGACGATATCTCTTTGGGACTGTTAAATATGACACTAATTAGCACCCCGGGTTGACCTCCATACACCGAAAATGCTTATCATACAATTCCATACAACAAAAATCATTATCATACAATTCCATACATGTGTATGGAGAAAATGTTAACCATACAGTTTCCATATATGGAAATTGTATGACTGGCATTTTTTTGATGGCGACAATATTGACTCGATAATATTGGCTTGTAATTAATACGACGCAGTATTTTTCGAAACCTTTGCCTAAATCATGTCCTCGCAATCATAATGCGCCGCTTTGATTTCCTGGAACACTTAAATTAGTTATATTTGAAAAGGTTGAATGCCAATAAATCTCTGCCGTCGTACAGACCACCGTTTCGAGATCGCTAGAAAAGTTTGGTATTTTCTGATCATCGGGACAAAAACTTGGTACTTTCAGACCGTGAAAACTGAATCATGCAGTTGAAGAAAGCTTGTTTGACCCTCGGAACTCAGACAAAGGGCGAAATACTCTTTGGACCATGGAGACGAAAAAACCCAAACAGACTGTGGGGGCCGAAAACCAGTCTTGATTGTGGTTGCATAAGTCAGCATGTTCAGACTGAGGAGGCTCCACGGTATGGTATAATTTTTTAAATGTGTTGTTTATAAAATGGAACAAGTATAACTGAAAGTTTTCGAGTTTTTTCAAAACTTAGTTCAGAAATTCGTGTTTATGCTGAAACTTTGCATAGAACATAGTTTATAAATTGAGTAGATCTATGTTTAGAGTTTATTTGGGATTTAGAAATTAAGTAAATCTACGTTTAGAGTCTATTTGGGATTTAGAAATTGAGTAAATCTATGTTTAGAGTTTATTTGGGACTATTACCAGCTACGATTGCGGAAACAGTGACAAAAAGAGACCATAGAACAGTTTCGGTTGTTCTTGGAGGGCTAACGACAAAACCCGGGAACTTTGCATCAGCGGTACAAATTAAGATGGAATCGATGAGAACGATATCAGGAGGATAGGGAAATAGTCGACAGCGCGGTCAGAATGGTAACATCAAATTGATGAAGTGAAATTGCAAAAAAGTTTTAAATTGCCCAGTGGCGTGCACAGAACTTTTTTTAGAGCAATGGGGGCGGTTTTTCGAAAAAATTTGAAACTTTTGCGGATATTTTTGTGGTCGATCAATTTGATTTTCCGAACTATCGGAAAATATTACAAGGACCTTGTTTTGCCAAAAAAAATTTGCGCCTGATAAAATGTTACTTTGTTGTAGCTAATTCTAAGTTAAAACTATAAAAAGAATATGGAATTAAGATGAATTAGTCGGTAAGTTAAAACATTAAAACAATGAGAGATCATTCTCTCCGCCGGAGAGAATGACCAATGAAAGTCATAATAAAGTGACCAGTTAAATAAACTAATATGTTTTGCAGTAATTGCAAAACATGATGTAAATCACAACATTCCCCTAAGCAGGAAAAATTTTTTAAATTACGAGTAAAATAAGCACCATAACTAACTAAGTCTGACTCCTTTCTCCCCCTTTAGGACTAGGAAAGAAAGAAATTAAGCGCTGTAATAAGGAATTGACATTAACTGGAGCGCCACTAAGTGGTTGAATTCGAAAACTAACTGAGAATTAATTATCCGGATTCCGACGGATATGAGATGAATTTTGAAAAAAAATTGAAGTATGGAGTAGATGTCGTCGAGTTTTGTGTGTGAAGTAATGCTTTTAGATACACCAACTGCCAGATTGCCGTAAGTTTTTCCTTTAAAGACTAGGAAAGAGAGGAAATCAAGCGCCATAAATAAGGAGATGACATTAAACAGAAGCGCCACTATATGATTAAACTCAAAACTAGAATTGTGAATTAATTATCCGGATTCCGACGGATATGAGCTGGGTTTAAAGAATTCGAGATGAAAAAAAAAAATTTATCACCAAGTTTTATGGGTGGAAATAACTGGTTTGAGTTATACCAACTAAAAGCAGGTCGAATTAGGGAAATTTAGAGCACCAATTTCTTTTGTTTTCCTTTTACTGACGGTTTATCCAAAGGATCGCTTATCCTTTTGGTAGCGTATCCGAAATTACTGAAGAACGTTTTGATCTCTGAGGTTAGCACCGATTATAGGGTAGTATGAGCTCTTTGAAATGACAAGTGACTGGGATATGTATAACAAATTGTTTACAAAGATTTATAATCGTTTAAAAAGTTTTCGAGTTCCTTGTTGAAAAGTTCACTATCTAGATCAGAATGATCCCCAAAATTTTCCAGTTCCATCCTTAGTGATTCGTCCGTTGATGAGGTTGATATTTGGTTCGAAGATGATGAACTTGAGTCAAGAACGATTAGCTCCGCCGGAGTCGTCTTATTGTCTGACGTATGTGGTTCTTCAATTTCAATCACGATTGGATCGGTCGCCGAACCGGATGTTTCTTGTATGTTATCTACTGCGTCAATAAAATAACGTTTGCCATAAAATTTTGGTGGGCCTACATTTCTACCAGAACGACGGACGGTAGGGGTAATTTTACCGGATTTAGTAGTAGGATCGGTAAGTACAGTGCACTCGTCGGATGAGTCGTTAATCTCGTAGACTGGGAAGTCTGTAACCGAGTTGTTGTCCGTTGGATTACACTCATCTTGTCCGTTTTGATGCTCCGAATTGTCGTTGTCCCCTCCCTGGGTCACCGTTTTCTGTTCCTCTGTACTAGGTGTTCTGCCGGCGGGTATTATGCTTATTGGACACTCATAAGGTTGTTCTCTAGGTTGTTCGCTGTTAGGGTCGATGTAGTTTTCTAAAACCTCAGATTTTATTTCGGGACGTGTTATAGCGTAATTATGATTATTTTTAATTGAGACATGAGGTGTATTTAGGTCTGAAATAAGGCGTTCCCTGGCTACGTCTCTACAAGGAAAACCGCCCGCTATCCATTCCCATTCGCTAGTGTCCGAAATATCCGAAGGAATTATCATGGATTCATCCAAAGCGAAGTAACCTGGGGGTGTTGTAGACTTCTTTGCGTGATGTGTTTGTCTTCTGGTATGTTTGTGTGAAGACCCTGATACGTATGTCCTAGTTAGGTTGTCTGAAGTGGTCGGGTTCAACTGTCTTGCCGTTCTTCTGGTTGGCTTTCTTGATCTTGGTTTCCGTGATGGTCCTTTCTGTTTCTGACCTACTTCAACATTAGCATTAGGAAAATACGGGAATGAAATGTTTCCTTTAAAAGGTCTGATTTTGTTTGAGGTATAAATCGGAATCGCAATATCGGGTTTTCGAATTATTTTTCCGTCGGATAACTTTACAGTCGAAGTAGAAGAATTTATAATTCTTTTATTTATTTCCTTATAGAAACAGTCTCGATTTATATTGCCGTTGGATTTCCGAAGGATTTTACTTTTGAATGGACTTTTGATTGGTAGTCTATTGGCGATGATTTTCGAGGAAGAAGCATAGTCCGTGTCATAGCCTTTTTCGGTCGGGTTCTGGTTTTTCTTGGCTATCAAGTCGTCCTTGTAGCCGTCCTCTAGTCTGTCATCTGCATTCCAATCCTTAGCTCGTTCCTTAGACAGTATAGATTTCCCTTTGTCTAAAATTCCAAAGGAGGGTTTACCGGATGCTAATTGTTTCCAAATGGTATTTGGTTTTCTGTTATAGTGTATCTCGAAGGGTGAACATTTAATTTTTGATTGATAAGAAGAACGTAAATTCCAGATGATTTTTGAAACGGCATTCTGTAGAGTGCTTTTATCATGTTCTTTTGAAATAGCCAGTAGTTTAATTTTCACGGTGTGTACTAATTTTTCGACCAATCCGTTGGAACGGTGGTCGCCTACTGTACAAAAGATTATTTTGATGTTGTTGGAATCGCAGAATGATTTGAAGTCTTGACAAGTGAAGCAAGTAGCGTGATCTACCCTTATAGAATAAGGTATCCCGTGTAAGAATATGTATTCTTGTGAAAATTCTATGACTGTTTTTGAAGAAGTGGACGATGTAATTTTTGCCGACGGGAATTTAGAAAATCTGTCAATACAGAGTAAAATGTATTTCTTTGACCCCCAGTAAGAATCCAAAGGACCCGCGAAATCTAAATTTAGTTCTTCATTCGGTTGCGATAGTGGAGGAAGTTCACTAATTTGTGACTTAGGAATGACAGTTTTCAAATTCTTACCCGCCGATGTACATTCTGAACAATTTTTTCCGTGGAAGTAGATTTGCCTGTTAATATGAGGCCACCAGATGTATTGAGCCAAGTATTTCATTCCAAATTGACCCGGGTGAGTTTCGTGTAAGTTCTTCATCATTGCGTTTCGTAGAGTAAATGGGATAACAAGTTTACCGTCCATATAAAGTAATCCGTCGGATTCATGCAGGTCTCGGGTAAAATGTTTGAAATACGGAGAATTTGCATTAATCTTCTCCACCTTATTTTGAAGTGCTTTAACAATTGGGCTTAACATGGGATCATCTTCTGTCAAGAGAGCTACTAACTTGGCATTAAATAAGATATTTAAATCCAAGGGTCGATCCGGCAACTTCAAGTTTTCACGGTATTTTTTAACGAGATTAGCGTGGTCTTTGTATTCGAATAATCCGTTGGAATGCAATTTGAAGTACAAAATTCTGTTCTTTTGTGATTAAATGAGCAAATTGGAAAAGACGAATTAATGAGTTTTAACACTGCTGCTATTAGGTAATTACGTAATAAAGCATAATCGGAATTTTCCAGATTAAAACCAATGGTTGAGCAGGTAGTTCTTAGTTTCTCCGGCGGATTTAATGATTTATTAATCTTATTAATGTTTGCTACTACGAATTCTTCGTCGTAGTGTGATATTGGAAGGGCATTTCCTGATGGGATTCTTGAAATAAGATCAGTAAAACCCATGTCTTTTCCTGCAATGTGTTTGATAGAGAAATTAAAAGGTAATTATCTGTCTACCCATCTTGTTAATCTACTGTGGTATGTTTTATTCCCGTGATTTGGTGATAACGCGGATAATAAAGCTTTATGGTCGGTAATTACTTCGAAATCTGATCCGTAAAGATAGTTCTTATAATGTTCGACGGCCCATACAACCCCTAGAAGTTCGAGCTTGTTCGTAGAATATTTAGACTCGTGAGGGTTTAAAAAGCGCGAAGCGAATGAGGTTGTTTTCCAATCGTTCCCGTGGAGTTGTTCAAGCGAGGCCCCAAGTCCGTTATGAGAAGCGTCTGTTTTTACTCTAGTTTTACGTTTCACGTCGAAATGGGTATTCTCTGTTAGGTTTACGATTTCCTCTTAAATTTTTTCAAACGCTTTTGTATGGTCGTCGTTCCATTGGAATAATGATTTCTTATTTAAAAATGGTCGAAGTGGACTTCCTAAGGATGCTAAGTTTGGGACAAATTTTATGTATTGGTTTGTAGAACCAAAAAACGAACGTAGTTCTTTCAAATTCTTCGGAATAGGTAAGTCTTTTATGGCTTTCGATTTGTCAAATAATGGGGTAATACCAGATTTAGAGATTTTGAATCCCAACCATTCTATTTCTTTTTGAAAGAATTTACATTTTGACCATTTCACCGCAAAATTATATTCGTCGAGAGTTGATAAAATTTTTAACACGATATTCTTGTGCTCTAAGAAGGATCCTTTGGAAGCGATTAAAATGTCATCCAAATAACAATTGGTAAATGGGATTGAACCTAATGTAGAGTCCATTACTCTTTGAAATTCGTTAGGCATATCCCCTAAGCCGTAAAAACCAGTTAAAAATTGGTAAGTACCCGTAATGTCGCCACCCACGATACTGAAGTTACATTGGTTACTAGTGAATTTATCTAATGCTAATTGACTGTACGCGTTTTTCAGGTCTAAGTTTGTAAACCACACTTCTCCAACGGAATCATTAGTAATTTGTGCCGCGACATTGTCTACCAGTTCGTGGATGTTTGGCATTTGATATTTGTTCTTGTAAATCTGTTTGTTTATGAACTTGGAGTCTAAGGCTAATTTGATGGATTTATCTTTTTTACAAGTAATGACTATTGGACTAATAAATCTGTCTTCGTCGCAGTTTTCTAGTTTTTTGATATGTCCTTCCGCCTTTAGTCTATTTAATTCAGACTTTACCGCGTCCAGTAAATGAAGGGGAACTCGTCTTCCCTTTAGTTGGATTGGTTTTAAGGGTTCGTGAAAATGGGTGATTTTCATTTGATTCTTTATTTTTCCAATCCGAAGGAATAAATTTTTGAAAGATTTTGTTATATTTAAAATTTCCCTATCCTGGTTTGATTGAGAGATGGAATTTATTGACTTACACTGTTTGTTAGTCTGGAAATGTGGAAAGTGTTTCTGAGAGACTTCTATCCCCACTTTTGGAAGGTTGTCATTCCCTAGGATATTTCTCTCGTGTCCCTCGGTTAAGAAGAATTGACAATCGTTGTCTGACCAGCCGTTTGAAAATATCGGAAGCTTCACCTTTCCAGTAAAGTTATGGCATTATCTGTGAATCCACAGTATAGGTCTCTAATTGATTTATCCACTGGATAGATTTTCAAGTAAGGGTCTCGTAATTTTAATTCGTGAAGTACGTTTTTCTTAAGGAAGCTCACCGGGCTTGCTGAATCCACTTGAATGTTTAAAATTACTTGGTTTTCTTTCCGAGTCCAATGTTCAATAATTTCTTTAATTCTTTTCCATCGTTATCGAAAATCGTAGTTACATTTAGTACAGAATAATCGTCATTTTCACTTTGTCCAGATTCTGACCATGCGTTTATTACACCACAACATTCTCTATCGATGAGGTCAGTATTTACATCCGGAATATCCGACGGATTAAAATCTGTGTTATCTACAATTTGGGTATTTACAATGTTTACATTTTTGCGACGAGATTTACAAAGTCTAGTGAAATGTCCTTTGAATTTACAAGAAGTACAAGTCGTGTCCTTTGCTGGGCAAACTGCTAAATGACCTTTCGAGAATACACCGCCGCACTTCATACAGTTGTTACTGTTTTCGATGTTAAGGGTTGGTTCTCTTTTGACGTTAAAGTGGTTACTTGGTCTGTGTACGGATGATCCGTTGGATTTAAAATTATTTGTTAATTTCAGGTGGTTTAAAAATCCTTTTTCATCTATGAGTGCAACATTTAGTGCTTCGCGTGGAGGGAGGGTTTCTGTTAACAATTTCCTTTGAATGTCGTAGTTTTTCATATTATTTATGAAAATGTCTCTTATCCACTCTTCTTCTCCTGCGGATATGTCGCACTTTTTGGCCATTTCGGCTAAGGCACCCCAAAATTGTTCGAGGGATTCTCTTTCTCGTTGCTTTCTATTTAATAGTTTATGTCGTTCAAATGTGACATTTGTTTTTCTTACGAATGCAATCGCTAAGAACTCCCAGAATTCCTTAAAAGAAATTTGCAGAACTTTCACCTTGGTAAATTTTTGTCCAAAGATCCTTTTTCCTTCATTACCCAGTGCCAGATATAAAACCGAACGTAATTTCTTGTCTGCTTCTTCTATTCGCATTCCGTTGAATTTCTTGGTTTCAGTTTTTATCGAAGCAGTTTCTTCTTCGTCATACCGTCTTTGCTCTTGAGTGTTTCTTTCTAATCTGGAGCGTCTTTGGGCATCTGTTTCACCGTCTGTCGGGTTTTCCAAATTTGGAGGTAATGGGTGTTATCTCTCCGACGGATTGAATAGATTTTCTATGTCAATGTTTTCCTTAGCAATGATAGCTAATTGAAACAGATCGCTCCAGTCTTCCCATGGAATGGGAGGGTCTACCGTATGGTTTTGCCAAAAAGGAGGTATTCCTCTCACGTTAGATTCGTTAGTTGACTGCGCCATGATAAAATGTTACTTTGTTGTAGCTAATTCTAAGTTAAAACTATAAAAAGAATATGGAATTAAGATGAATTAGTCGGTAAGTTAAAACATTAAAACAATGAGAGATCATTCTCTCCGCCGGAGAGAATGACCAATGAAGGTCATAATAAAGTGACCAGTTAAATAAACTAATATGTTTTGCAGTAATTGCAAAACATGATGTAAATCACAACAGCGCCGCAGGCAAAATTTCTTAAGTTTATTTGCCTTATCTCGGCGGGAGTCAATTTTTTTGTCACTGTAATATGATTGCTTTCTATAGGTTGACCGTTTGGTAGAAAACAGAAGTCGAGTCAGATGAACTGTTTTGAACACAGTCACAAAAGTGACGAATGGGATGGGACAAAAGAGGAAAACAGTAAGCAGAAACTTTTACCAATGATTATCTCCCGCCCCAAATTTTTGCCCGACCTAACCAGCTTGTTAAACGGTAACACAGGATGGAGTCTCACGGGAAACGACTGTTCGTAGTTATTATAATTTCAACCAATCCAAGTAGTCAGTAAGTCACTTAACCAAATACTCATCAAGATAAGCCGAAGAAAGCCGGGGCACTTCAAAAGTGCTTGCACGGGTAAGAAAAGCGCAATACAAAGACAAACAGTACAATCAATCCACAGACAGGATGATAATTTTCGGGATCTGGGTACGACGACAAACTTTTTTTTAGCAATATGGTAAATCCCAGTGCATGGCGAAATCCACTGGTTCGCGGCAGCATTTTTTTTGTCGTCGCAAATCTTGATGGGTTTTAAACACAAATTAAAAGTAAGATTTTAGTCTGGATAGGTGAATCGAAAAAACTGCAAACAATCATCGAAGTTTTTGACTAGCATTTTTTTGCCCCTTTTATTCTATTGCTTTGTTAAAAATCAACTATAGTGAATAATTGGTGGACGAAGCTGAGCAGATCATAATTACGGGTATTGCGCAAACATCCGATATGTCAAACACCCAAAAACCAAAAAGTGCTGCAACCATCCAAAAATCAACTAGGGCAAGCATCCGATATTTTTAAAAAGTAGGGCAAACATCCGATTTGTACTGTTCGCTTAAAAGATGCTGTTTTGGCCAATTTTAAATTACAAACCACAGCAAATTTACCCAACTTTGAACGACGAGTTGAACGATAAAAATTTCATAACTAATGTTTTAAGCTCTTTGTTTGGTTGTTTTGGTTTTCATATAAAGATATCATGGTACAAACAACTTCTGCTGCTTTGTTTAGTAATAAAACACAAGGGGAGGGTTCTCATGCTGGAGACCGAACGCTTGAAAAATTTCACCCATTAAAAATCGCTAGGCGTTCCTATTGGCTAAATGCCTTTCTCACAAAATCAAAGTCAATATTAACAGGAAGTGTATGAAATCAGTGGAAAATAATCAAAAATGTTACAAAATTGCGGGTTACAACCGCAATAATATTCAGAGAAACATCAAGGTTTATGAGTTCAAGTTCATAAGAAACTTTCAGTCCTGAAAACTCATCTGCTTATTATCTAATCGGTTACTGTTAACGCTAATGGCCTGGATTTATTTTCTTACTCTGAGACTTTCGCGATTTACTTTGAGGTTTTGAATACTCAATTCTAATTGACTGGAAGCAAGCTAAAATTAATTTCAAGCATTTGGTCCCTCAAGCCTGAGGGAAGCCACCAAAATGGTGGCCAGTCAATAATCAGAATGGTCTAAGAGCAGAATGGGTCCAAGAGCAAAAAAAAACAAAAAAATATCAATTTTTACAAACTAATTGGTAAATTAGGTATGAGAATTGTCAAAATTATCAAAGAAACGAATATTTTATGCACAAACTGAGTAGCTTAATTAAGATTTTTAACAAAATCTAATCAAAAACTAAATGAAAGTATTCAATTTATGCATAACGTATTCTTATGAATTTTTAAAAAAAGTTTAATCAAAAACCTTAATGAAATTAATCAATTTATGCATAAATTACTCGTTTTCTTGGTATTTTTGACAATGCTAATAATTGTTTTATCAATAAGCCTGTATAAACCAATAAAAGTCAAAATTTTTCCGTTTTTCTGCTTGGGCTCATCCTGCACTTGGACCATTTAACACTTAATACGCTACTATTTTAGAACTCATTTGTTTGCTATATTGTAAGCGGCTAAATAGATTCTCTCATGTTTTTGAAATTTTTACGTCATTTTATTACGATACTGTTCCAAGTTTCGTAACGAAAATAACGGAATATTTGTGCTCGGGTGGGTTTTTTTTTCTTCAGACTAATTTCGACTTTTTAACTAACCGTTTTTGACAATATTTTTATATCCTTCAAAAACTATTGTGGTCTTGAGCTCAAATTTGAAAATATGTTTCACCTGTGATCATTTTTCGTAAAATTATGGGGTTTGAAGATTGTCATTTTGGCCAATTTGAGACAATTAACGCGCGATATATTTCGCGCAATGAACGCGTAAGCGGAGATTTAATCCGTCTTAGAAATCGTTCCAAGTTGGTTGAGGGAAGCTTATATGCCATAACTTATTTGTTAATAGGCGCGATATCTATTCATTAGTACTTAATGTGACGTGTGGGAAGATGTTTTCCTTAAAAAAATCCTAATTTTTTTTTAAATTTATTTATTTTATTTTATTACATTTAAATTTTTCATGTTATTACTGCTTCATAGACTTTAAAAGGCAGTCGGAACATTCAGGGCTTCGCCTTGTTACGAGCAGTCTTGTTGTCATATAAGTTAGGATGTTTGAAATATCGGATGTTTACCCCAGACCCCATAATTACAGACCTTCTAACTACAACCCTTTTGATATAGCTGCGAACCAGGTTTAAGGTAACAAACAATTACGCAAACATATACCACAGAAGTATATTTTGAATGGATAAGAGTATTTTTGACAAAAAAGGGTCTTCAAAACCTTAAATTACTTTTCATGATGAAACATTCTCCAATAGTCTGAGCTATATGCAGTAAATTCGATGCACTATGCTTTTAAATTTTGCATCATGAAAAACGCCGAAGTTTTCAATGATTAAAATGAAAAAAAAATGAAGTTTTCAATGATTAGATTAGAGTCCAATATAATGAGTGAGAAATAAAGATATTTTTTAAATTTTTTATTGAACAGCATACATGATAGTTGCTTCATCACGCTCCCGCCATTTTATGATTTGCCTATACAAACTGAGGCAAGTTTCCAATTGAACATCGAAAAAAAATTTATCATACAAAATTGCTATCAAAACGTTCGTCTCTATTTTATCGTATTTCAATCTCAATTTGTTGACTTATTTAAAAATTTGGTTTAAATCCTGGGTTGACCTCCAAAAACCAAAACATGATTTTAATTCAAGTTGTCAGTAGCGGATTTTTCTGATTGGACGCGCGCTCAGGAATTGACGCATCACCGCCACCAGAGCCCGTCTTTTATAATATCCATATATGGGCTTTAACATTATAGCCAGGGGCGGATTTAGGATTTTCTCGAGGAGGGGCGGATTTTTAATAAAATCGAAAAATTTGTCGACCCTTTTTTTAGGTCGACCAAATTGATTTTCTGAGCTCTCACAAATCAATATTAAGACCCTATTTTGAATAAATTTTCTGCGCCGCAGCCACTTTGATAAAAACAGGCCAAAAAAGGCGTTTTTAGGCACTTTTTTTTCGAAAAATTTGACCAAAAAATTGCGTTTTTTCGGCACGCGCTTACCCCTCAAAATTAGTATATAGTGGCGCCAAAAGGGCCTTCAGAAAAATTTTAGGGTCAATCGCCAAATCTGGATATATCATAATATCACAAGTTCGGCAGGGGGTCGAATCCCTGAGAAAAGGAGTCCACTCCCACCTACCTAAATCCGTCCCTGATTACAAAAACAACTCTAACATCTGTTATTTTTGTATTACGAGGGAAGGAACGATTGCCATTGTTTTGGCTTACCCTTTTCGGCACCTTTACGTAAAACCGAGGGGGAGCGCACGTCAAGTAGACGCAAAAAATGCCTTGTCTTTTTAATTGATTTATAACTGTTTCATTGTACGGAGAAAGACTTTTAAAAAAGTTGCAGAAGTAGCGTTTTTGTCAACCCTGGTATGTCCGGTCGTTAAGTGGGCATAATTATTATGGCAAAACGCAAAATAAAGCGAACTAATGTACTCCTGTACTATCTTCTATCTATCTTGGTTATTTTTACATTCCTGAATGGACTGGTTTTATTCTTGATTTTCAACCCGGGCGGTGTGCACTGAGTTAGGACTGGAGTGTAACTCATAGAGTAATTTCGGATAGGGTACACCGTCTGCTCGTCACGCTATCTTATTTTCGGCCGGATAGATTCGTGCAACTTCTTAGTCTAATACCGATCCTAATCTTACTCTTATACTATCTAGTCTCAGGTTGTTTAACTAGTCTCTGCTAGGCTCAATAGATCTAGGGTATACTGGTTTATTGCGGCTGCTGAAGTGCTCGGGAGAGTCCAACTAATTTCTAAGTTAAATTCAAATCTCTCTGGTGCTGAAATTACAAGTAACTTCAGCACTTACAAATAAGTGGGTTGTTAGTTAGATGGATCATGATTGGTTAATATTAAATACTTTACATTGGTAAAACATTTAATTTATCCAATCATAAAATATAGTTTAGATCAGGTTCCACCCATCCGGGTTTTACAGAGTTTTTTAGAACAGTTCTTTTGTAGTTCAAGGATGGATGATGGACGTTGGTATTTGGCGAACATCATTTTTCTTTTGTTTCCTTTTTGTTAAGGAAGTTCCAGGGATCTGGAATTGAGGACACAAGACGTTGTGTTCTTCTTGTGACAACGACTGAGTCTCTGCAACAGCATCAATTCTGGTTTCAGAATGGTTGGCTATGTCAGGTTTTTCTGTTCTTCGGAGAGAACTTCTTTTGTGTTTGATCTAGCTCGGGAATGGCGTGGAGATTGTGCGTGGAGGGGATGCCTGGTTACTCGGATCTGTACGTATACTTGAACATCGAGGTGGTCATTGGTCTAGTTCGATGAAGTCCTTTTCTGCGAAGTCAAGTCGTACTCTAAATCCTTTGAGTTGTGATTGTGAGCGGCATATCGATTGTAGTTGGTGATTCTCTCTCGAGTGTAGTGAGGTCGTCTTGTCTTTTGATGTTCGTCCTTGGTGTTGTATTCTGATCTATATATTGCATCATGTGATTTTACATTTTATAAAACTTTTATTAGTTTAATATTTTTTAATAATGATTTTAGTTAGTTGTTTTCACAAAAGCTTTTTGTTTTAGTTCGGTTATTTTGAAGAGTTACTCACCCTTGAGTAGCTCTTATTAAAAATAAAGGTGTGGTCACAAAGCGTGGATGTAGCACGGTGGGTTAGGCCGGCTATAGAGCATGCTCAGGACGTCCTTTCCTGGTGGGTTAGGCCAGGTGTGGGAGTATGATTTCATGCGGTTTTTATGAGGGGTCCTGTTATGTGACAACATTTTATGTTGGGTTTGTTGTGGTTTTACTTATGTTTTGTTGGTTATGTACTTTTTCCAAAAAGCAAATTGTTTGTGGTATGGGTTTGTCTTTTGACTTTTTTGTGTTTTATTATTTCTTTCTAAGACTTTGTAATAGTCTTCAAAAGAATAAATTATCCAGTTTTAAACTGGGTTAATCCGGTTTGGGTACCGTTGGTTTCCTTTTCTTAGTCATGCTGTTATTTTATGATTTGTGGTATTTAGTAAGCTGCGTTGGTTAGTTTTGTTTAGTATATGATTCCTTTCCAACCGGGTTAAAGGAAAGTTTGAAACTTGTTATTATTTGTTAGAGTTGTTGAGTGTGAAAACTTGAAACTGAAATTCATTATTTTAAACAATTCTTCGTGGGCGAGCTGTGCGAGTGTGGATAGAATTTCTGTGCGAATGAATGAAAATATCAAAAGGTTAGTACTGCAATTGCATTTTATTAATTTACTGCATAGAATTTGGAAATTTACTGCTAGTAATGGGGGAATTTTAAGATACAAATTTTCATCATATGTAGATTTACTGCTTTTAGGGGAAAATTTTATAAATTAATTTACTGCATTGGTATTATATTTATTTAATTGTTGGTGCAAAAGTTAAATAGGGTTTTAAATAGTTTTGAAGAAGTTTGCTATTTTTTATTTTTCTTTTGTGAATTTTTCAGATGATTGAAGATGAAGGCTAAAAATCTAAAGAAAACATGAATAAGGAATGGTGAGTTTTTCAATATTTTAATTAGTTAGTAATATTCATTTAGTTCATACTTACCTGTTAGTCGTCGGGGAAAAAACCGTGGGGGAAGATATCGTGAATTAGTTCTGAAGTTGTTAGTAGTTTAGCTAAGATGCGGATGATATTTTTAGTTTGAAGTAGTGGCCAAAGCAATTGAAGTGCCTTAATAGTGGTTAGTTCTTCAGTGCCTACTGCAAACTCATAAGGTGTGTTTTGGATTAAGTTATATAACTTGTGGTTAAATTTAGTGTTGTGGATGAATTCTAAAATGGGTATTTCTATAGGCTGTACAAACTCGTGCGGGATAAGGAAGGGTCGGGATTCTTCTGCGTTGAAGGTCTTGGTGATGGGGCAGAAAATATACATTTGGGTTATGGGGTCATAATTACGAAGAATACCATGAAGGTTAGTATTTTTAATACAATATGTGAAATTTAGGAAATACGGTGAAGTGTATTTTGAATTGATGAATTGAAAGCGATGGTGTGGTTGTCTAGAGGGTGTGTGGAGGTCAAAGTGATTTTGGATGAAACGATAGTAACTGTATGTATGTGTTTGTTTAGTTCGCAACATAATATCGTGTGAGCAGTGTAAATCTCTTTCGTGTGGTGCAAGGAAATGAAAGGTTAGTGAAAAGATTTGGAAGCGTTCTTTAAAACTTTCGTACGCTTGTGTGCTTGTTAGTGCTTCTGAAATAATGTGATCAAACTTTCGGTCGAAGATGTTTAGTGTAAATACATATGGTGTCTTGATGAAAAATTTCTCGGTGATTTGTGGGTTAGCGAAGCGATCGTCGTCTAAGAATTGATCTTGGTTAGCTCTGATGATGTTGTGATCATAGTATTCTAGTGTGTATTCGTTAGCTCTAGGTGCAGTGTGTATTTTTAGTGATTTTTTATATCCAACGTAAGTAAATTGTCTAGCGGTGAGTGGTGTAGTTAGTCGATATAGCATGTCTTTGTTTCGGTCTATATCAATGGATGTGTTAGTTAAAGGTAAGCAAAGAGGGTTAGTGAAATGATAGTATGAGGTCCAAGAGAGAGTGGGCATTAAAACGTATTCGTCTACAAAGTTGCGTGTTTCGTTAGCGTCATGAGGGGTGTTTAAGGTGTATTGTGGAAATGAGGGTAAAGTGATGGCTAAAAATTCTCTAGTGTTAGTATGTTGGGGGTGGTTGATGTATTCTCGGGCTGTTCCTGGTTTTGCTGGGAAAGGATGGTTGGGGAACTTTCTTTTAAAAGTGCGATAAGCTCTATTAGTGTTGAGTGAGGATTCAGTTGATGTGGATGATGGTGCTAATGATTCGGTATAATTTGAAGAGGGTGCAGGGGGATTGGATGAATTTGTAGTGGAGGAGATTTGGTTTATGGTCGGGGTGTTAAGGTGGTAGGGTTGTTGTTGGAGGGTAATAAAATTGTCTAGCTCTGGGGAGATTCGGGGGGTGTCTGGAGATGATTGGTCAGAATGGTATGAGGAGTAGGTTGGGGTAACTTGGGAAGCATAAGAGGGTGTAGGAGTGATTGGGTCAGGGTTATTTGATAATATGGGTTGAAAAGGAGGTTGAGAAAAATGAGAAGGGTTATGAAAATTATTGGATGGAGATGGTTCTGAGTCGGCAAATTCGTCGGGGGTTTCAATATTCGGGTTATTTAGCTGTGAAATGGAGTATAAAACTGAAATTTGTGAGTTAGTGTCGGAATTCATGCCTGATGTTACATTGCTAGATGGAAAATCGGGTGGCGGAAAAGCAAAAAGTGGTATTATTGGGATTGAAGAGGTAAGGTTGGTTGGATGGGAATTTGATCGATGGAGTGATCCAAGTTGGCGGCTCATCGTGGGCTAAAAAAATTATTATTTTGAGATTGAAAAGCGGTGGTATGGGGCTGTTCAATAATTTGTTCATAAGTATTATCATCTTGTGATGGATGTGTCATTATATGTTGGACGGGACTTTGTGATGTGGTGAGTCGAAAATTTGGATTATGTGTGATTGCTAAATTTCTAAAATTTCGCGGGGCTAGGGATAGTGGATGGTTATTTGGTAGGGGTGGTAATTGTGGTGCCGTTGGCTGTGTGTCGACATTGTTATGTTCTTCGTCGTATGTATTTTGTCGTGTTGTTATTTTTGTGTTATATTCTTTTATTTGTGCGTCTAAAAGAATTTTGTTTATAGATGTGGAAAAAATTCCAAAAAATCCTGCAAAGAGTATGCGTGCTACGCTTGCTTGTCTGTTTACTTGTGTGTGTATAGCACATGTATTGTAGATTCCTTTTAAGAGTGAGAAAAGAAATCCAATAAAGTTAAACATTGCGTATAAAATAGTCAATTTTTCTAAGATGTAGTAGGGCCATCCTAGAAAATCTAGGATCTCATTTTTGAGTGTAACAAAGCTAAAAATGTTAATTGGTGATATATCTTGGGGACGGTATTTTTCGCCGTTTAGATATATATAATCTTTTATGTCTTTAAAATATCCGCTATAGTCTTGCGTGTAGATATCGGCAAATCCTGCGGTTTCTGCAAGTTTGCGTAAGTTTTGGTCTATTGATTGTCTTTGTATAGTGTCCATTTGTGTTAATAATTCTTGGAATTGTTGTGTTCTAATGTGATGTTGAATATCTGATTTTGAATAGATTCCTATTGATTGTAAGTCTATATTTGGGTTTCGAGCAATAGCGCGAATGCTTTCTGGTGAAAATTTTTTGAGTGATTGCATTAATGTGGGATATGGAGTGAGAAGATAATATTTGTTTTCATCAGGGTTTAGTTGTACTACATTGTGGCTATTTTCTGATCCACATGGGACTGCGGTATCCCAGAAATAGGTTCTTCGTGAAAGTGTATCCACGAAATGTACTTTATTCTTATAAAAGATAGGAATTCTTTTATAACATCGTTTATCTTCAAAAACGTATAGTGGTGATACTTTTTTAGTACAAGTATAAAACCATAAGATGTTTCCTTCGTAGTCTAAAAAATTTGATCTATTTCCTGATAATAAGTATCCTGCGTAGGGTATTTTTAATACTGCTAGTGCAAGTGATTGTAGTATTTGTGTTCGTTCTAATTCGCATAGTTGATGTAGTGTTTCTAATTCGGAGAGTGACATTTCTTGAAAAATGCGGCTAATTGTATAGTCTAGTTTCATATCCAAATGAATATCATAGTGGATATTACCAAAATATGTAGTATTCATTAGTGATAATTCTTGTAAGCGTGTGCTTCTGGTGTCATAAGGTTTTAGATGTCCACCAGGTTGTCCGTTGCTTTTTTGAAAATTAACTGGTATATAGGATGTTCCTTCGTTTAGAGGATGACCTGTGGCGTATGGGTCGATTTTTACTTTACCAGTGGTCATGTCGAATCCTTTTTCATATTCAACTAATATTTCAGAGTATTGTGTTCTGTGAAGTGGATTCCTGTATTTACATGCAAGTTCTGTTTCTTGATATATTTGAAAACGTGTCAATTTATTTTCTATATTGTCTATGTTTCGAAAATCGGAACTTAGTTTGCGTGATGGATGGACTTGTTCATATGGAATTGATTGTATGAAATATTTTTCGTGAAATTTTATCATACGAGCGTGTATTTTTGCTACTTGAAATGTTGTACATGTGTCTTCGGGGAACCAAACAATTGTTGCTTGTGTTCTCGTTGTAGGGTCGCAATATCCTTGATCATTTTTACAAGGTAGTCGGATTCCTTGATAGATCATTGTATTATCAGATAAATCTCGTGTGAGTTGTATTTTTTCGAGTTGTATTTTCCAATCGAAAAACATTATTTCTTGGTATCCTTTATTTTTTGTGTCTGCTTTGCAGTTTGATGGGTTATTTATACCAATGTGTGGTATCCAGTGTTTATCATGTAGGTCATAGGTTAATCGTCCGTGTGCGCCGTTATACGGGTATTTTTCGTCTAGTCTTATATGTCCTTGGTGTCTTTCAAGTTGTGATTGATGTACAGAGTCTGAAAAAACTTGAAAATTAACTAATTTTCTTTGGGAGTTTTTATTTTTTGTGATGTTTAGTCTAAGTAATTCATTTTTACAATCGTCGGGATTGAGATGTAAAAGACGTTCTATATTACTTTGGTAGAATGATTCATGGTCAAGTCGGTTTTTGTTTCCGTTCGAGACTTGTGAACAATGTACTTTCTTTTCGGAAAATGTTGCTGTGAATTTATAACCTGTAACTGTTGTTGCTCGGGCTTTTGAATAGAGTGTTGCTATTATATCTGTGGTTTCTATAGCTTGTGGTTCTGTTTCACATTGTGATACCTGATTGATTGCATATTTATGTAGTGTTTTTTGTTCATTTTCTTCGCAATCGTAATGTGTTACTAATAAATCTTGTGGTCCTGTACGAGGGGAAGGGTTTATATTTTGATTTGAGGTTATTAGAAAAAGGGTTTGGAGAAAAATTAATAATTTTAGAATATACATGTGTATGATAATCCTGAGTATGGATTATAAAATGTAATGTAACCAATTGTGTTTTTAGTGTATCTGTCGTATTTGTATATTACTTCAGTAGTTATAAACGGTGGTGGTAGTGATTGAGCTGTTATGTTAGGTGGATTTAATGGGTAGGGATGTTGGGTAATATTATTTAACTTAACTGTGATTTCAAATTTTAATTGTAAACTGTTTTGTTGGAGTATTTGAATATTGTGATCACGGATATCGTTGTGAATATCTTGGCGATATTGTAATCTATTAAGTGCCCAGTTATGAAGGCGGTTACTTTCTTGATGTTGTCCAAATAGTGGTGGAGGTGCTGTGAATGTATTCCAATCTAATCTTAAAGGAATATTTATTGATGATTGTTCTCGATATCTGGCGTCGAGATTATTTGGAAAATTTAAGTTAAAGGGTAGTGGTGAAAATTGACTTATTGATGGTGTTGATGGTAGTGATAATGTTTCTGGTAGTGATGAGGATGTTGTTGTATCCGTAGAAATATCTATGGGGTCATTGACTAAATTTGGTTCACCTTGTGTGAATGAATTTGTAGTCCAATATGGCAGTCGTGATGTTAGGTTTGGGGGGTTAAAGGGATTTTCACGTATCTGTTCAGATGTTGGTGTTGAACCTAAGTAGTCTGAAGGTAGACTTGAAGTGCTTCGTTGTGAAAAAAGTGTAGGAGTTTCTGGTGTGATACCAGTGGTGTTTTCTGGAGTGGTTTGTGTTGGGGATTGAGGTATATCAAAATGAACTCGGGGAGTTTGAAAATTTCTATTTCGTCGAGGATGTATAATTTGTCTATTTATTTCTGCTGTGTTTTGGTTTTGACTAAGGTTTCGTATTCTACTTAGTTCTTGTGGTAGTGTTGGGTAAAGATTATATGTTGGTTCACTTAGGGATGCTTGTCGTTGAACTGGTTCTAGTGGTTCAGATAAACGAGCGTGCCTTTCTTCAAAGGTGTATGGATTGTCTTGAAAAGAAATTCGTGTAGATGTTTGAGGGTTTTGAGTAGTTGAAGGTGGTGTTGGATTATCTTGGGATGATGTCGGTGAAGACTGATTCTGTGACTGTTGGGTAGCAATTTTTGATGGATTTTTAAATTGTTACTTTAGTGAGAGGGTTTATGTTTATTATAATATTCTTCTAAAAAAAGAATTAGAAAAATTGTTGCTAGGGCAAATGTAATGATTGCTTTCTTTATACATTTACATATTGTCAAAATGAGGGATGATAGAAATGTTATGAAAATTACAAACAATAAAAAAATATCAGTTCTACTGAAAATTGTTCGTATCATTTAGACAAGTTGTTAAAATCGTACCTGTGGATATATTCAAGGGTTTTGGAAAGTTGGAGGAATAGTTCAATTATTGTGTAGAAAATTAAAAAAATGTTACAAAAAATTATTATGATTATTAGAAAAGATTCGATGATATCAAAAAGAAAGATTATAAAGACTTGAAGTATTGAAAAAAAATGTTTAAAATTGATAAATATTTGAGCGACTGTTTGAGAGAAAAGCATTTAAGAAATGATCTCTTTGTCGAATATTTTTTGCTGTTTGAGGCGATTTTCTAGTGTGGTCGAATTATTTATTAGTTTTTTGACAAGTGGGTTGAGTTTCGTAAAAAATTGTTGGGGGCAATTTTCATGGTGACTGGGAGGTCGTCTTTTTCTTTATTTTTGTTTGTCAAATGATCCGGGGTATGGTGAGATTTTTATACTTTAGGCTAATTAAAATCTTCATTTTGTGACTTTAGGCTAAGTTATCAAATTTGTTTTGGGGGTATTCGTGGTCTGAGTTGGGGAAATATTGTTGATCTTTGGGTTATTAGATAAGGGAGGGGTACGGTATTATGGTGATATTTATTTTAGCTGTCAAGTTGGAGTGGTTTGCTTATTTTTGACCTGGAGGTTGTAAAGTTATAGTTAGAGATGTGCCTGGAGTTCTAGATTATTCGTCTAATTGATCTTAGTTTGAGTTAGAGAAAGTGGCGGATTGGATGAATCCTATTGGTCTATTTTGAACTAGAATTATTGCGTACTTGTGAGCATGTTATTTTGAAAAATGGAAATGAAAAATGTTACGGAGGTTTCAAGATTGTGAAGTATAAAATTTTAAAATTACTTTTTAAATTCTACTTTCTTTAATATTTTAGATTGGGGGATGAACATTTTGTAGTTTTTACGTGGTTGATTTCGGAGTCTTGTTGTCTTTCTATGTTCTGATTTGTCTATTTCTTCTTGGGGTATTATTTGTTCTGTCATTTTTCTATTTTTTCTTTGTTTTGGAGATTCTTTATGGTTTTGTGTATTGTTTTTGGTAGCGATTGGTTTTGTGTTTTGATTTTCGGTGGGGTTATCATTTTGTTCTGTGTTTTTCAGATGTGGTTCGTTTTGAATAATTTTTAATCCTGTGAAAGAATATAATTGGGTTAATTCGCGGAGTGCGTATTCTTTTGGGTAATAAGGTAATAGGTTGTTTCGATGCTGAACGATTTCTTTTTTGTTTGAGTCGATAATTTTATATGTGACATCTGTGGGTTTTGCAATTATTTGATAGGGTCCTTTTCGGAGGGGTTGTAATTTTTTAGAAATTCCTTTTTGAGTATTAAAATTAGGTATTAAAACAAATGTTCCAATTTTTAAATCGGAAGCTGGTGTAAAACGTGAATTGATTTGTTCATTTATGTTTTGTCTTTGTAATAACTTTTTCGTTATTTTTTGGTAAATTTCATTGTGTTTCTTATCTCTATTTAAAATCCATTCGGTGTGTGTACCGGAGGCTAATTTAAGGATTTGTGGGTGATGAAAATGATCTTCATCGTGCGTATGTAATGGTAGGTTATAACAAATTGAGTCTTTATTTGGTTGACAATAACCTTGTGCGTTTTTATGGGAATTTGCTGTAAACATTATTGGTTTGCGTGGCTTTTGGTTGAAAACCATTTCGTATGGTGACATTCCTAAAGTTGTCGTGATTTGTGAATTATATGCTAATGGAAATAATTTTACATCTGCTGACCATTCGGTATATTTGGTATCATTTCCGTTGATGATACATCTAAGATATTCTTGTAGTGAACGGTTCATACCTTCGACTAAGCCGTTTGTCCAAGGTGCATGAGATGTACGTGGTTTGTGTTTAATGTTGTATAAATGACATAGTGTTATTATTTCATTATTTATGAATTCTGTACCATTGTCTGTGACTAAAATTTCTGGTAGTCCAAATTTTGCTATCCAGTGTTCATAAAGTGTTGTGTATGCGTAATAAGCGTTACAATGTGGTACTGGGTTAAGTGCTACATAATGTGTAAATGCGTCAACAATTACCATAATGTAGGAGTTTCCTTCTGATGAGGGTGAAATTGGTCCTTTAGTATCAAATGAGATACGATGATTAAAGTATAAACTTTGTCCTTTAAAATCTTGTTTTTGTGCTATTTGTTTTTGATTTGGGTAAGGTTTATTTAATTGACATACTATACAATCATTGCATAGTACTTTTATCCAAATTGGTGCATTTGGGAAGTAAAAATTTTGTATAAAATTTGAATATGTTTTCTCTGATCCAGAGTGTCCTTTAATGTTTTGTGTATGTGAAATATTAAAAGCTATAAGAATCATACTTATAGGGAGACAGGGAACTGTAGATTCATTAAGGTTGTACTCTAAAAGGTCTGTATTTTCGTTAATTGTTGTATTGTTAAACTTGCGAAAGTATCGGAGGAGTGTTTTGTTTCCTAGAATGGTTGAATCTGCTTTGATAGGTTTAGTTTTATATTTGTGCCATGATTTTAGTTGTCGAATTACTGGGTCAAGGTTTTGATATTGTTTCAGTGTTGAAATTGTAATTGTTTCTGTTGGGGGGAGAAAAATGTTTTCGATTTCTAATTTAGATAATGGTATTGTATCAAGTGGGTCGTGAAGGTCAAAAACTTGATTTATTGTGTATTTTGAATCATTTGTTTGTGGTCCTGATAAATTTATTTTATCAGTTAAATCTTCTTTTTCAATTAGTGGAAAATGGTCTTTTTTAGGTAGGTGTTGTTTTGTTCGTTTTTGTTGGGTGTTATTTTTTATCCATTGAGAATATGGAATTGGTTTAAAAGTTGATGTTCCAAGTAGGTCAACTTCATAATGATTATTTTGACAATCTAAATAAAGTGGGAAATGTTGTAAATTATTTATTTGTGATTGTTCAATATCAGTTTTTACTGCATATTTGCATTCTAATCGAGGTGATGTTTCGTTTTCTGCAAGGTAGAATTTTATATTTTTGGGTATTTCAACTGTTGTTTTTCGTGTAAGTAATTCAGGTGGTGTATTTCGACTTAAGGTGTCTGGTAATGCAAGATTTTTTCCTGCAGTCCAAACTATATGTAAGTTTGGAAATTTCATTAGAATTAGTTGAAATCTGTAAACTCGGTGGTTTGGGTTAGATTTCTGTGTAAAAAGAAAGATGATTGGTTTGTGGTCTGTGAACAAAACTGTGGGATGTTTTGATCCAAGTATCAGAAATTCATATTCTGTAAGTGTATATATTATGGCTGTACATTCTCTCATTAGAGTTGAGAGTCGTAGCTCTGCTTGAGTGAATAATCGAGAATTTGCTGATATGAGGTTCATTTTATTTGTACCATTATGTGATTGTAATAATGCTGCGCCGATGCCAAAGTTCGAAGCATCGCACATTGCATAAAATGGTTGATCAGGGTCTGGAATTGTGTTTGAAATTTGTTCAGTTAAAAGTTTCTTTATTTCTTCGAATCGTGTTTGATGTTCTGTATTCCATTCAAAGTTGTTTTGTTGTCTAAGGATGTTATAAAATGGTCGTAGGTATAATTGCATTTTATAAACATATTTACTTAAAAAGTTTAACATTCCAAGGAACTCTTGGATTTTCTTTTTATTTGTTGGTGGTTGAAGTTTTTGAATAGCGTCAATGCGTGATTTCAGTGGAGTGATTGTTTTTCTTTCTATATTATGTCCTAAGAATTTAACTCTAGTCAAAAAGAAGTGTGATTTATCGGGGGCGGCCTTCAGATTTTCGTTCTGAAGTATTTGGTGATATGTTTCTAAAACTTTGAACATTTCGTCTTTTGTTTGTGATTGCATAAAAACATCGTCTAAATAGGTGATTGCGTTTTTCTTGAGTATTAGTGGTCTAAAAATTTTGCTCATAAAGGCTGAAAATGCTGCTGGTCCTATGGATATTCCATAGAATAAGCGGTTGAATTCATATTGTTGGTTTCCGATAACAAATTGTGTTAAACGTCGTGATTGTTCATCTAGTGGCATTTGATTGTATGCACTATTCATGTCGGCGGTTGTGAAGTATTTGCCGTTTATTTTTGTTAAAATAACTTGTATTGGTTCAATGGGCCAATTACATTTTGATTCATCTATGAGTGAATTGAGGTATCTAGCATCGAGAACGATTTTTAACGATTCTCCTTTAGCTAGAATGATAACGGGGTTGATGAATGTGTTGCCTTTTGGTTGTTCTTCTTTATTAACCGGTGATATAATGTTGTATTGCTCTAAAATATCGAGTAATCTGTTTACTTTATCATGTAAGTGAATTGGTACTTTACTTGCTCTTTGTTTTTTGAAAACTGCGTCTGGTTTTAATGGGAGATGTAGTGATGAACTGATTTTGCCAACATCGAATTTTGATGTTGCATAGACTGATGAATATTGAATTAGCTGTTTGGCTAACTTTTCAAATTCGTCTTGTGTTATTTGTGAATGTTGGAAATTAAACATTGTTAAAAATTTCTGTTGGTCCTCTGTGTAGTTACTGATGTTGAATGTAGGTTTGAAATATGGAGTTTTTGTGAAATAATCCGTATTTCTGTTTTCGTTACTTATTATATTATTTATAGATAATTCTTCATTAAGAATTGTAGATTGGCAAATATCTAGTAATTGGAGTATATTATTTACGCGATAGGCTTTTTCGTGTATTGGTGATATTGTTGCGTTGGTTTCACAATATCCTAAAAGTCCTAATGGTAATGTTACTTGGTAAGGTGTGTTGTTATAGACATGTAAGGAGATGATATCTGAATTCGAATTTTTCAAATATTTTATTGAAGAGATTGTGATTTTGAAAAATTTATGAATCGGTTTGAATTCAAAATCTGACATATAAAATTTTTGTTTGTTTTGTGCTTTATCATATTGGTGAACTTGTTTGATTGAAAAATTATAGATGTTTCCTGATAGTGGTTTCAGGTGTTTTCTTTGTTGGTTAAATATCGGATAAAATTTTGAAAAGAATGGTGGTTGTTTATTCAATCTTTGAAAAAATGTTAAGGATGTTTCTTTTGTTTTTGTATATTTATCTTTGATTAATATTTTACTATTTAGTATGTTAATTGTTGGTATATACTTTGAAATAAATGGTATTCCAATGATATTATATTTAATATCGGTGATATGGAATATTTGTTTAAATGGCTTATTTAAAATTTTACTTTGTTCCATTGTTCTGGTAGGGAGGAGAAATAATTGGATTTTTCCGTAGTTTATCAATGTTGATCCTTGTGCTGTCGCTAGTTTGCTGGAGGTTTCAAGAGGTGTTAGCTTTGGGTGTAAGATTTTTATTTCATTCCATGTGGGAATGTTTATTATGTTTGATTCTGCTCCTGAATCAATTAAAAAATCTATTTCAAGGTCTGGTGGTTGAAATTCTTTATTTCTTGGGCTTTCTAAGAGAAATGGTATTGTCCAAATTTTTTCTTTGGGTTGTTCTTTTTGTATATTTTGATAAATGTGGTTTGTATTCAAGCATTTTGTTTTGGTATTTTTATTGGTTTGATTTGTAGTGTTTATCTCATTTGTTTCTTGCGTCGTTGGTGTGGAATTTATGGGTGTAGTGTAATGATTTTGAAGAATTTGTGATTGATTTTCATATATATGTGATGGAAAGGGTTGTTCATATATGACAGATTCATAGTCATTTTCGACTTTTATCATATTGATATCAAGAGTGTTTTCAGTATCACTTTCTGAATCTGATGATGTACAGTTTATTTGATTGAGTTGTAACGTATCAGTTACTGTGTCATCAATACCTGGAGGGTCTGATGTTGTTTCTGGGTTAGCTTGTACTTGATTGATTTGTCTTTGATGTTTAGGTGTACTGCTTCTGTGACGATTATTAGAGTTATTGTAGTGATTATTATTTCGGTGTGGTGATTGGGAATAATTTCGATAGCGATTATTATAACTTGGGTGTCGGTTTTGTGAATTATTTCGCGATCTGTTTTGGTAATTATTGTTTGGTCTGTTATAGTTCGATCTATTATATGAGTTATTCCTTGATCGGTTGTTCGGGTAATTCTGGTTTCGGTTGTTTGAATAACTTCTGTTTCGATTATAGGAGTAGTTTCTATTCCTATTGTATGATGAATTTCGTGATTGGTTGTTTGGATAATAGTTATTTCTTGATTGAGAATTAGATCTAGAAACAAATCGTTGTGTATTTGAATTTGATCTGGAGTAGTTATTTCGACTATTCGGTCTATTGTAGTGATTTTGTGATGAATTATACGTGTTTCTTCGTTCTGGTGATCTTCCTCTATAACTTGAGTTATATGGAGATTGATTTCTTGTATAGCTTGTATTGTTTGGGAGTGGTTTTCCTGAACTGTTGTTGCTGTATACATTTTTGTTTGGTAGGTTTTGATCTTTTTTCATGTATTGATAAAATGATTTATTTGGTTCTTTGTATTTTTGAGGTTTATTTTGACTATCTTGTTGTTTTTGTCTACATTCGGAAATACTATGTCCGTATCGTCGGCAATAATTACACCATTTTTTGAAAGATGGTTTGCCTTTAAAGTTCGGGTTCTTTTCGTAAATATTGAGTATTTCAGTGATTTTTTCAACGAGATCTGTTTCTGATTCTTGTATATTATTAATATTAGTGGGAGTCGTTTCAATTTTGTTAACGTATTGTAATTTCAGATTTTCCGTTTCTTCTAATTTCATTGTGATTTCTGCTTGTTCTAGTTTGTCTACTAGTTTTCTAAAATCTAAATCGGGTTCTCGAATTGAAGAAGGATGTGATGCTCTCTTTTTTATTGCTATTTTCCTTAATTGTGGTGTTAAGGTCATCATTAAGATTTCTGTCATCTTAGTGTTTTTATAGTCATGTGTATTTAGTGAATATGCTTTTCGAACTAGTGTTTCGATTCTTACTGCTATTTGCTTGATGGTTTCGTTTGGTAATCTGCGAATTTCATTACATAAAACTCTTTGTTGTTGTTTGTTTCTTTCGGAGTCAAACATTTTTGAAAATTCTTG